>NC_056736.1:84886321-84916321 GCF_019279795.1 Protopterus annectens | reverse complement strand
CAATGCCACTCAACCGCAGGGAGGACATGCAGACTCCACACAGAAGGTGCTCCAACTGAAAATCGAACAGGAGAACCTCTTGCTGTGAGGCAACAATGCTACCGCTGCACCACCATGGGTTTAGTAATGACATCTTTAATAATTGTATTTAATTCCATGTACATAACATGCTTCTATGTGCTGTCATTACAGTAGCAAGTGGTGTGAGTATACTGTATGGGACACCTGAGTATATATGACTAGTACAACAATCTTTTTTCTTTGTATGTGTTTCATACATGGGAAGTAGCCCAGGTTATATGCAGTCACACTTGCATGTATTGTATCATTACATTACTACTGTTAACAGTGCTTTCTCAAGTAAGAGTAGATTGCAGATTGTAGTACTAGAAACATACACCCCTGCATGCAAAGCTGGACTCTGAGTACTGACTATCATGTTCTTGGTGTGTGAGCTGTGAGTTATTAAATATTTGCTACTAGATATTGATCTGATATGTGGATATTAACTGTAGACTACTATGTGTATACGACATGTCATTGAGGGCTGCTGTCATGTAGTAATGCCATACCTATTAGTGTCAGATGTCTATCTTTCAAAACATTCATCCTAATGCATAACCTGTTGGCTAGCTGATTTCTGCCTGTCCTCTGTACAGATGTGCAGATGTCAGGTATCCATCTTGGCTGCTTACAGGCAATATATGCTTGACTGACATTGACATGTCTGCCAGCTGTGTTATGAATGCCACAGCTATGAAACCCCACCCTGTAAGCACCACATGCCATGGATACCTCAACTAGACTACCACAGTCAACAGAACATGCGTGTGTACAGGTCTCCTACCCAGACACTGGCCATGTTATGTAATATATGTTGCATACATGTCAATTGGAGCACCTCACCGCCCTCCTCAAGAGAAAAACAGATGATTGGATGTTGCATTTAACTGTCACCCTGGGGATCACTCAAGTGGCATCAGTTGATGGCCTGCTGACAAATGTCGGGAGGCGTGATACCAGTGTACCCACACCCCTTACTCTTCTCATCTCTCCATGGACATTAGCCTGGTACACACCTAGGAACACCTGCACCTATTGACCCCAGTACTGACAAATGTGTCAGTGTGCATTACTGAGAATAACAATGTCTGTGATTTTGTAAATTTGTAGTTGATAATACCCTGAGGGCCTTCTCACCCACTACAACCTCTATTGTCATAGTTAGAAATGGCTGCTGCTGTAATGGACATTAAATGTACCTTGCTACACTCTTCACCATATGGGCTACCTGGAGCTTGTAGTACCAGCATAACACTGTTGTACAAATGGGTAGATAGGCATGGGTTACCCTCTGAGTCCTGGCAAGTGTATGTGTGCAAATGTGTATATTTGTAGTATACAGCATCCTGAGGCCACATTCTCCAAATACAATACACCTTGCCATATATTATAAGGGACAGTGATGTTTCTGACATTAGGAGAGCCTCACAAACCCTCACCCTACTATCCATGTGGCATGTGCAATACGTGGGCCAGCAGAGTAATCCAGGCTGCAGAGAGCTGAATAAGCGACTTTTCTTGATACTAAGTATATTTTTTGTTGCTTTCCACATCTGAATACCTAGCAACTGTATTTCGCCTGCCTTTCTGTTACATTGAAGCTGTTTTTACTGCATTTAACTTAATATTGCACTTGGAATCCTTGTTTGTTACTATTTGACTGTATTTGTAGCAAATTCTTCTGTGTAAGCTGTAGTAGCTGATTCATAGCATTTATAAGTGTTTGCTGTACCTATTTCTGCCTGTTTTGTGAAAAAAAAGAAAAAAAAAGAAAAATATCTCTTGTTTTTCCTGCTTTACTAGTTTAGTCCAGTTTCAGAGTTGCTGATTCCTGGGCTTTGGTTGTAGTTCCTGTGTACTGTTTCCTTGCCTTATTTGGGGAAGGAAGCTACCTTGCTTACCAGTGGGAGTGGGAAGCATTGAGCTGCCTTTGTCCAGTTTTGTGAGGTTTCAGCCAGTAACTAGTAGTTTATTGGTCGTTTTGGGCCAGTTTCTAGCTTTTCCAGCCACCTGGTATAAAACTTTCAGCTTGTACCTACTCAGCACAGACTCCACGTGGGCCAGCAGAGTAATCCAGGCTGCAGAGAGCTGAATAAGCGACTTTTCTTGATACTAAGTATATTTTTGTTGCTTTCCACATCTGAATACCTAGCAACTGTATTTCACCTGCCTTTCTGTTACATTGAAGCTGTTTTACTGCATTTAACTTAATATTGCACTTGGAATCCTTGTTTGTTACTATTTGACTGTATTTGTAGCAAATTCTTCTGTGTAAGCTGTAGTAGCTGATTCATAGCATTTATAAGTGTTTGCTGTACCTGTTTCTGCCTGTTTTGTGAAAAAAGAAAAAAAAAGAAAAAATATCTCTTGTTTTTCCTGCTTTACTAGTTTAGTCCAGTTTCAGAGTTGCTGATTCCTGGGCTTTGGTTGTAGTTCCTGTGTACTGTTTCCTTGCCTTATTTGGGGAAGGGAAGCTACCTTGCTTACCAGTGGGAGTGGGAAGCATTGAGCTGCCTTTTGTCCAGTTTTGTGAGGTTTCAGCCAGTAACTAGTAGTTTATTGGTCGTTTTGGGCCAGTTTCTAGCTTTTCCAGCCCCTGGTATAAAGCAGCTAACGCGTTAGCGATTTAAGCGATTTAGCGGAGCTGCCACTGTTGCACACTAGGGCAGTGCCGGTTAAGCAGGTTTAAACTATTCGGCTACCTAAAGTCCACTCTTCAAATTTTCCCTTAAAACTACCTTCCTCGAACTATACTACTGATCAAATCAGCGTATCCTATAACTAAAAGATCAACTCTACTTGACTCCAAGTAGACTATTCTCTATCTATTAAACCTAGCACTTGCTCCTACAGTACTTATTACCTTGATACGGCACTCTTGTCATAGATAGTACCCCAAAAGGCAACCCCCATTTCTCGGTCACCCACGTCCCGGAATCTTTTTAAAGTTTTCGTCTACCCTTCTAGCATGTCGAGGGATCAGTTGCTAGTGTCCTCTCCTGCTCAGCTGGTGAACCTGGGAATATTGAGGCAATGTTTCAATTGCCTCATGTACACAGACAACCCTTTCCTCCTCCCACAAAACACAAATACATGCGAGAGATGCAACTATACGGCCAAACTGGAGGCTGAGCTCTCTCAACATAGGACTGGCAAGACCAGTCAGGAGGAGAAGGTTACCACACACACTATAGACCCAGTCTCACATAGTACCATTACAACCTCAAATCATACACATAAACACACAAAGACATACTGGAGGCTCTGATCAAAATCTACCAAAACAGCAGAGGCCACCAAAGCAGACACCCAAACAACCACCACCTCAGAACACAACACCCGCAACACATAGACCTCACAGTCAGAGTGTCAAACAGTCACAGCCCTTAAGGCCAAACACAATGCCAGACACACTAGTCATTGGTGACTCCATAGTCAGACACACTGATGTCCCGCTCACCAGACTGAGTAAGGAGAAGGTCACAGTAAGCTGCCTGTCGGGCGCTAGAATCCGCCACATAATGCAAGCACTCAGGTCTCTCAACAGCAGGTACAAATATGACTCAGTCATTGTCCACGCTGGTGTAAAGCGACCTGAGACGTACCTCCTTGGACTACATGAAAAGAGACATTGAGGAGCTCTCTGATTATGTAGCCCAGGCAGGTATGACCCTGACCTTGAGCAGTATCCTACCTTCACCAAGAATGATGCCACAATACAGAGATAAGATGATCAGCTTTAACAATTGGCTTAAACACTGGTGTCATTCAAAGGGGATCCAGTATCTGTCTGCCTGGGATGACATGCTGGACAAGCCACACTGCTTCGCAAGGGACGGCTTGCACCTGTCACCCTGGGATTCCGGATATTGGCAAAGGCTCTTGCCACCCCATAGTGCCTTTTTAGGCAAGGCTCAAATTCTAAACCTACCACCCTAGAACACAAAAAGGAAAAACTAAGGGTAATGCTGCTCAATGCCAGAAGTCTAAATCTCAAAATGCACGCACTCGAGGCCCTTCTCAGTATGGAGAACATCGATGTCTGTGCTGTGACAGAAACCTGGTTCAAGGCTCCTGAGAGCACCCCAGCGCTATCAGGTTTTACCTCATATCATGCGTTCCGGCCCCAAAATCCGGACAATACCAAGAAAGGAGGGGGTATCCATATTCATCAAGGACACCCACACCTCAAGACTGGTGGCAACGCACGATGCATCGGAGACCATCCAGGTGCAATTAACCATAGGCAAGACTGCTCTGCAAATTGTAGCATGTTACAGGCCACCCTCACAAACTCAGGAAACTCACATAGCCTTCCTGAAAACACTAGAGCGGATAAATGTATCACCAAACACCATCATACTAGGTGACTTCAATTACCCTAATATAGACTGGGAACACTACTCAAGCCCAAACACCCTAGCCCAAAAGTTCCTGGAATTCATAAACTCAAATGCCATGGAACAACTAGTCACCATCCCCACAAGAGGAGATAACATACTTGATCTCATCATCACGAACATGGGAGCACAATGTTCAACACGAAGTATACCCTCACTGGTGAGATCAGATCACAAACTAATCTCGCTGGAGGTCCTCATCCCACCCCACCTGAAATAAAAAGACCACAGTAAAGAACTTCTCAAAAGCCGACTTCACACTTCTAAAGACTAGTGTGGTCTCCTTTCAGGCCCCGAGCCGGCGGAAAACAATACTCAAGCCGCTGAATCACTTACAAACGCCTTCTACCAGCACCTGCAGGACTGCATGGATAAGGCAATCCCAAGCAAAACAAAGACTCTTTGTACCAAAGGCAAGCGTCCAGTCTGGTGGACCCCAGCCATAAACAAACTCTACAACAAAAGGAGGAAGCTACTACAAGATAGAGCAAAATCCTTAAAAGGTAAGACACCCTTGATCACTATAAGTAAAAACTAAGAGCTCTCATAAAATCATCCAAAGCAAATTTCGAGAGAAAAATAGCTAAAGACTCAAAAGACAATCATAAGGCCTTCTTTAGCTATGTTAGAAACCTAGGAGGAAACTCCCAGATATGCTCAGAACTAGTTCAAAATGATGTGAAGATTACTGATCCTACAGACATTGCCAACATACTGGCTGACAGGTTCAGTGCAAACTTCTCCCCTCCCCAAAGGAGAGATATCTATACCAAATGAGTGCAGCCCCCAAACATCTCCAGCGCCCAAGTGAGAACTGCTCTCTCCAAAGCAAAAACACAGCATCCATGGGACCCGATGGTGTCCCCGGCTGTGTGCTCCACGAACTCAATGAGGAATTAAACCCACAGCTAGGACAGCTGTTTAATCAAAGTCTTACCTCTGGATACGCACCCAGGAGTGGCGCACTGCAACTGTGGTCCCACTTCACAAAGGCGGTGCCTCCACAGACCCTGGAAATTACCGCCCATTAGCTTGACAAGCCTTATCTGCAAAGCCATGGAGAGGATCATAATGGACCTCATAAATAAAGACATAGGAATTTGCAGACTTTGGATCCAACCCAGTTTGGCTTTGTCAAAGGCAGATCATGCCTTTTAAACTTGGTTGACTTTTTGAAACAGTCACCAAAGCCATTGATGAGGAAAGGCAGTCCATACAGCCTACCTCGATCTGGCTAAGGCCTTGATACAATACCCCACTCGGGTATCATTGAAAAACTCATCAGCTTAAATGTTAACCCATACATCACAAGATGGGTTGCAAACTGGCTGAGTGACAGAACCCACAGGGTCAGAGTTGCTGGCGCCATGTCAGACTCAAAGCCTGTCACAAGTGGTGTCCCACAGGGCTCAGTCCTGGGCCCACTCTTGTTTGGCATCTACTTTTCCAGTACAAGCAAACACAGGAGGGTTATGGCTGACAAAGTTTGCAGATGACTGCAAACTGGGCCATAGTAGAAAACACATCTGACACAGATATCCTTCAGAAGGGTCTCACAGAAGCGGATAACTGGTGCCAGAGCCACGGCCTAAAGTTAAATGCCAAAAATGCATAGTCATACCCTTCGGGAAAAACAAGGTTACCCCTAGCTACCAAATAGGTGGCAATCCACTGAGCACAGAAGAAGTTATCAGGGACCTGGGGACCCAGGTTGATAGTAGTCTGTCATTCGACACCCATGTAGCTAAAGTAGTTAGGAAGTCCTTCTACATTGCCCACCTTATCATGAAGGGATTCTCATCTAGATCAAGGGAGGTCATAGTCTCCCTTTACTCATCACTCATCAGACCAATGATTGAGTACAATGCCCCATTCGAATGTATCTGACCCGACACTTGCAGCAGCTGGAGAGGCCACAAAGTTCCTCACCAAAAGGATAAAGGGTCTCAAAAATCTGTCCTATGCTGCCCGACTGAAAGAACTCCAGCTCTATTCAGTCGCTTACGCCTTGCTCAGAGGTGACCTTTGCCTAACATACAAGGCCATGTCAAACCCAGATTTGATGAATATGCTTCACCTCAAAAAATCTAGATCCATCAGAGCCACAAGGGCGGGAGACTTAAACCTTGACACGGCTATTAATAGGACGTGCTGGAGGGATAGATTCATCACCCAAAGACTCCCTATGCTGTGGAACAAAATCCCGGTACATGTGAGGCAGAGCACCTCGCTGGCCTTGTTCAAGAGAAATCTTGACCAATGGATGGGAGATCGCAGATATACCCCAGGAATTACCTCAGTGTCACTGCTCGACAGAGGCACAGCAAAATAATGGGTATAGTTCCCCATACTAAAGGGGTGGCGTAAGCCACAAAACAATGGGCTAGGCTTATAAATGCCCTCGGGCAGATAGCCTAGTATGAACCTATGAACCTATGAACCTAAATGCATATCCATGTAGTAGCACTGATTAGATAGACAACGGGTTGTATTGCAGTCCTGCTCATAAGATCATCATAGTGAAGTACCACACAAATCACACACACATATATATATATGTCAGAGCATTATCTTAGGTTTCAGTAGGTAAAATATTCAGTGTGGAGTGTGGGTGCTGGGTATACTGTCTTTACACAATGGTACCCCCAGTACATGTCCCAAGGTCCACTGTATGAGGACCACTGTCACCATCAACCATACAGGTAACTGATTACACTATCCAGCCCAATGATGGATGTGCTGTGTGCAAATTCTCTGTAACAGAATGGACTCACTGACAAGGTCTGTAGGTGTCAGCCTTGGTCTCAGTACACCATTACACATTGCAACACTTGCCTTTGGGAGACTTGATGTTATGTATATGCTGCCTGTAGAGAGCCCTGGATGATGTTTCCTGTGGAACAACTCTTCCATCTGATTACCCCAACCCATAGGCCGCACTTATGCAGAGTCCAGACGATTGCTGATATAGGTGCTGCACAGGCAGTACTTGCTAGACATTTCTGCAAGTCCCTCGGTGTTGCTGCATGTTTCTGGGCAGCCTCCATGACCAGTTTGCAACATGTGTTGTCATCTGTCTTGGATGGACATCTGTTTATTTTCTACATTAATGTTGCCCCATACTTCATAGTCACATACCTGACTGTCTGCACTGTTTGCCATGGTATATGCAATGGTGAGGTAAGACTACATCTCCCACTCCTTAGTGCTACCTTTCAGATATGGGATCCATTCCATGATTTGTAAGATGTGTGCAAGCCATGGCTGCTTCTGTTGCAGGTGAGTGGGCAAATGTCATGGACATACTTCTTGGACAGCAGACCATTTCTTGGTGTGACATTGAGGCCTTACTTGATGGAAGGTGCGTACTCAAGAAGAGTGAATGCTGTCAGTATCTCAAAAGCTGCTTCCACAATATGTTATTTGGAGTGTGTGCACACATATGCTTCCAGTATTTAAGGTATGTATTCCTCATATTTGTTGTACTAACATAGGATTCCATATTATACATTCATTGCTCATGTTAGGATCACATTACAGGTTGTAAAAGGTGTGGAATGTGGTATTGTGGTATACCGTTGTGTAGCTCTGTAACAGTTGCCATTGTAATAGTGGTATATACACTGTTGTAGCCACTGTATAATGGGTAATGTTTCAGACATGTCCCTACTCTAGGCCATTTGTCCCACCAATATGCTCATCTCTGTCCACACATCTTGCACTGACAGGTTGTTAGGTATACTGCAAGACTCTTACATACCCTTCAGATATGCCACCATGGTGACCACTGTGATGCAGTGCAGTTAACAGCAACAATAAGTGAACATGTACAGCATGCATTATGGGTAGGTGTATTATATGTGTGCATGGCAAATACCATGGCCATAACATGGCCGGTGTATTGGCAAACCTGAACAAAACAACTCTATACTCACCAGCTACAGGCTGCTGCCCCAGCTCTATACCAGAGGGATCTACATAGTTGTGTGAGAGATGTAATGTCAGTAGCTACACCTGTGGCATTGGTACAGGGTGGGAGCAGCATTTCAGTACATCAACAGTACAAACCCACAATACTAGAGATTATGCACATCTGTTCATTAGTACACTGCAGCAACAGACTGTTATCTGGCATATGCATGAAGATACTTTACAGATGAAGATGGATAAGCAACAGTTGTCTACTAATGTGCCCTGGTGCCTTACCTGCATGCTCCTCATCCATTGTGTGGGTAACACCCACCCCCACAATGCTATTGTCAGGTTCCTGGCTTGGCTGGTGGGCGGGTGCCCCAAGGCTGGCAAGGATCTCCTCAGCATGTGTCAGTGGCAGCTGGATGACATGACCCCTACCTGTGGCTAGCTGGTCCATCCTAACTGCAGCAGCACACTGATGGGCATGGCAGATGAGATCAGTGCAACGATGTTGTACCTGCTCATAACTGTGGTTATGCAGACCGACATCGTTTACCCTGTGGACGAGCTCATTCCACAGGGCGGTCCTCTCTTGCAGATCATGGACCGTGCATCCAAAGAGGGTTCTGTGATGTTTAGTGTTATATCATTTTCCCTGGGAGTATACACAGTGAGATGCTCATGGGACATGGCACCTGGAAGACATAAACAGGAAAAAAGGTCAGAGGACCTCATACTGCAAGGATATAACAGTTGTTAATTGACATCTCTCTCTCTCCCTCCCCCATATCTGCAACAATAATCTGAACACACAAATCAATGGGTATGTTTACACCAAAGCTACTGTTGGGACATATATCCTGTTGTTCAACAAATATTGAAATGTGTTTCTATTCATGTTCCATGTTGAAACACTATCATTGGTGGCCTGTTGCTATCAGTGTAACCTGCATGCTGTTATAATGGCCAGTGTGTTTCCATATATGCATGTGCTCTGTTTGCTATGCAACTGTTCCAAATCTGGTGTTTTGGGTTAATGGGAATATCTATGCATGCTGTTATAACTAATCCTGGATTGTATTGACTATTACTAACCCACATATGTTCTAAAACTGAAACACAATAGCATGTTTGGGAAGGCTGTTCCCAGCAGACCCACCTCTCCCACCTCATCTGGCCATGGCACAAGGCCACAGCACATCTGGGCTGGTCCTGCACTACCTTCAGGTGGAACCACCTCAGGGGATGGGGCTCGTCTCTCCACTGGGAGTGGGCACAGACAGGATCCTGTCACCTGAAGTCAGGGCCAGGGTCTGGTGCATAGGGAGCTCCGCAGAGAATTGAGAGATCTGTTACACCAGCTTGAGGACCTTGTGGTAGGAAGACTGACAAGACAGACAAGACAGCATACAGGGGTGGTATATGACACATGTGGGGGGTAAACACCTTGGACAGGGAGGGGTGTTTGGAAATCGGAAGCCCACGAGTCCCCAAATGGAAACAGTGGGACTGAGGTCCCCACCAATGGGCAGTCACCACTGCACCTTCACTGCCCCGAAGGTGGCTGTGCTGGGGGCTGAGCAGGAGGGGCAGGCTGACCCTCTAAATGTGCCACTCGGCCATCAAGCTGGCATAGCAGATCTCCAAACTCCCTTCAGAGCTGACTATGCACCAATCCCCGGACCTGACTTCGAGTGACAGGATCCTGTCCATGCCCATTCTCAGGGGGGACGAGCCCCATCCCCTGAGGCAGTTCCACCTGAAGGTGGTGCAGGACCTGAGGATGAGGAGGTCCCGGAGTGGGTCCCAGACATGCTGGGGCTCAGTGCCATGGCCAGATGAGGTGGGAGAGGTGGATCCACTGGGACCGGCCTTCCCAAATGTGCTATGGTGTTGCAGTTTTAAAACATATGTGGGTTAGTAATAGTCAACACAATCCAGGATTAGTTATAACAGCATGCATAGATATTCTCATTAACCCAACACACCAGATTTGGAACAGTTGCATAACAAACAGAACACATGCATATGTAGAATCACAGTGGCCATTACAATGTCATGCAGGTTGCATTGATAGCAACAGGCCACCAATGATAGTATTTCAACATAGAACATTAATAGAAACACATTTCAATATTTATTGAACAATAGGACATATGTCCCAACAGTAGGTTTGGTGTAAACATACCTATTGATTCATGTATTTAGAATATTGTTGCAAATATTTTGGGGGAGAGAGAGAGATATCAATTAACAACTTATATATCCTTGTAGTACTCACAACTTTAATGATCATTGCTGTAATCATTAAGGTACAGGTATTATTACAATACCCTATGGCCTTCGTTTGGGCAGTTGTATGTTTGTACACAGTGTATACTTCAACTGTCTTATAGCTAAATTCAGCATCTCTTACCTGGTAGACCTACAGAGGGAATGTTTGTTATCATTACCTGACTGTTTCTACACATATTCCCAGATTCCAAGTTAATATTATGCACATACCTCGCAGTCTCTTAATGCACACACTCTGGACAAAGCTTGACAACATGGGGGTACAAATAGGGACATGTTTTGAATATTGCTGTCATAAACTTGGAGAGTTGCTAAAGTGACAGGAATTGTTTTAATAGCAGTAGTAAGCTGTATGCATAATCATACCTCTCAACTGTACTGATTTTTTCAGAATGTCCAGATAATTGGCTCTTATTTTCTGCCTACTTCAGATACTTCATAATAAGCCAGATTTTACATATAGAAATTTAAAGAACTTAAAAATGTGATAGTGCTATAAATATTTTAGGCATCCGAAGAGAGCTCAGAAAATATATACAACAGGCACACACCCATGTTTGAACTGCAGTTACTGTACTGATATTTTTTTATGAAGGACAACAATATGTATATCCATCCAGTTTCAAATAAAAAATACTTTTTCAAATGTACAGCAACATGCAATACTACATATATAATATATCTTGCTACCTGCCTAAAATGCCCCTCATTTTATGTTGGGAAAAGTACAAGGAAACTTAAGGAAAGAATAATAGAACATAAGTCAGAGATATGTAGATGAATACAGCAGAATGCATTAAGTAAGCATATTTTGGAGAAAGGTACTGAGCACACCTTTAAATTTAGGGTGATGGAAACAGTGTATAAGCAAGTAAGAGGGTGTGATATTAATAACCTTCTGGAGAATAAAGGATATGCATGGATCTTAAGACTGCAAGCAGATGTATTACTCGGGTTGAATAACCTGATTAGTATTAAGCCAGTTTTAGCAACTAGACAAATGCAACTGCACTAGGTATTTTAAATGTGTGTGTATATACATATATATGTTCATAGGTTCATAGGTAGGTACTAGGCTATTGGCCTAAGGGCCTACATAAGCCTAGCTAACAAGGTTCCCTGGCTTAAGCCACCCAAGAAAGTTATTTTCCTGTGCCACTGTCGAGCAGAGACAGAAGTGATCCCCGGGGTGTATTTCCTATTTCCCATCCACTCATCAAGATTTTTCTTGAAGAGTGCTAATGAAGAACTTTGCTTGACATAGATGTGTTCTTTTTTTGTATATGCGCAAATAATTTGAACATGTAAAAATTTTTTATAATAAATATTTTATTAGATCATCTTCTTCTTTCGGCTTTTCCCAGTTAGGGGTCACCACAGCAGATCACCTATCTGCTCATGATAGGCAGTGAAGTTTTTACAGTGTCGAGTTGCCAGTCTGGCACCCAACCTTCCACAGAAGGCACACACATGCACGCACTCACACCTAGGGCCAATTTAGAGTATCCAATTCACCTACAGCATGTCTTTGGGATGTGGAAGGAAACTGGAGTACCCGGAGGAAGCCCACACGACCACAGGGAGGACATACAGACTCCACACTGAAGGCTCCCCAGCTGAGGATCGAACCAGAAAACTTCTTGCTATGAGGTGGCAATGCTAACCGCTGCACCAATGTGGCTGCCAATAAATAGTTTATTAGATAAATAGAATTATTTAAGTATATAGTTCTAGTATGTATTTATAAATTGAGTTGAAAGCATGTCTGAGTACTTTTTAAGGAAACTGTTTAAGAAACTGCTATACCTCTAAGCTAAAATGTTAATTGAATTATTGTAGAAATTATGTGATTAGCTGGCCATGCTCACATGATTTTACTCGTTTTACAAAAACTGAAAGAATGTTACAGATTGTATATTGCACTGAAGAAGGATTTATATCTGAAAGCTTTGCTGTAATAAAGGGTGGAAATGGAAGCCAGCAAGTAGTTGTGTTTGATGATATCCCTGCAGATGTCCTGATAGGGAATGATTTTGATAATGCAGTACCATGTGCTCATGCAGTTACATGCAGTCAGGCTTGGAGACAAGCATGTGGGTCTGGTAGCCTGGAGGAGACCCAGACAGACTGCACACTTGCAGCCAGGACTGGTGAGGTGGTTACTTCAGGGAGGGAGCTACACTGTAGCAGTGAGACTGAAGGTGATCCACAGCTGCTTGTGGGTACTGATCAGAGTGACTGCAAGGGCAGAGGTGAGTAGTAGTACCCAGGCTGACAGTGAGGCACCGCTGTCAGAGGATACCAGACTTCCTGTGGAAGAGGAGCTGGGAAGGGTTACAAAGAGAGAGTTTAGACAGGCTCAGCCCTCAGACCCTACATTACAAGGTCTGAGGTAGGTAGCTAGTGAGGCACCTGATTCTCAAGGGAAAGGAGAATTTGTATGCTGGGGCACAAGGTTACTGTATAGAGAGTGTACCCCTGAGAGAGGGCTAGAAGGTGAGAGAATACAACAGTTGGTAGTGCCTAGAGCCGACCCTCTGGCACTTCTAGCCATGGCCCATGATATTCCCTTTGCAGGTCATAGGGGCATAAAACATACAAAGAGATATATTATGCAGAACTTTTATTGCCCTGGGATTTCCAGAGATGTAGCAGGGTACTTCAGGGCCTGTGAGTAGTGCCAAAAGGTAGGCAAGGCAGGAGACAAGGTGAAAGCTCCTTTGATGCCTTTGCCTGTGATTGAAGAGCCATTTCAGAGGATAGCTATGGATATTGGGGTCTATATTAGAACACCAAACATTTGAAATGTCGAGTGTTCTAATATCGACCTGTTTTCAGCGAACGCTGAAAATATTGAAGAAACAGAAAACCAAATTCTTTCCTAGGGAAAGAATTCAGTTGTCCATTTCTGTTGCTTCATTATTTTCAGTACTCTGGTGGAAAGTTACTGGTTGGGTTCAGGTAAGTGTGCGATTGTGTGGACATGTGGGTTAGGGCGGGTTAGGTGATTTAGGGTTAGGGGTCAGGTAAGTGTGCGATTGTGTGAACATGAGGGTTAGGGTGGGGTAGGTGAGTTAGGGTTAGGGCATGGATGAGGTGACTGTGCGATAGTAACAGACCTTAGGGTTAGGGTTTGGGTTAAGGTAAGTGGATAATTAGTGGTGCATGTATAGTTTAGTGTAGGGTTAGGTGTATGTGTGTCGACTGGTGTTTGTTTGTTGTGCTTGTGTTTGTGTATGTGTTTTGGAACAGCAACTAGGGAAAAAATTTGCTGTTCCGAATGTTCAATGTTTTGTATTTTCGATTGCTAGGGTTCGATATTAGAACACTCGACATTTCAAATGTTCAGTTTTCTAATATAGACCCGGATATTGTGGGGCATCTGAGTATCCCAAGTTCCACAGGGAAAGAGTATAACCTAGTGGTAGTAGACTATGCTACAAGATACCCAGAGGCAGTGGCTTTTTCCTCCATTGAGGCAGAAAAGGAGGCAAATGTTTTGTTAGAGATTTTCAGCAGACTAGGTTTCCCAAAAGAAATACTGATTGACAGAGGTGCCAATTTCATGTCAGACCTGCTGGCTTGTTTGTAGAAGTACTGTGGGGTGAAGCACCTAAAGACCACCCCTACCATCCCCAGACTAAAAGTCTTGAGAGGTTAAACTCTACACTGAAGTCCATGCTGCAGACATTTGCAGACCAGTTTAAGAGGGAGTGGGACAAATATTTGTCCCATTTGTTGTTTGCTTACAGAGAGGTTCCCCAGGAATCCACAGGTTTTTCACCCTTTGAGTTTTTGTGTGGGCATAGGGTGAAGGGGCCACTAGATTTAATTTGAGATTCGTGGGAGGGTGAGTGTGAATTTCACAAGGAGTCTGTTGTGGCATATGTCCTAAACCTCAGGGCAAGGCTCAAGGAACTCATGGGCTTGGCCCAGGAGAACCTGGCAGGAGCCCAACAACAGAAAAAGGTATGGTATGACAGGAATGCTCGAGCTAGAGAGTATGCTGTAGGGCAGCAGGTAATGGTTCTCATTCCTGTCAGGCACAACAAGCTGCAAGCAGCTTGGGAGTGACTCTACAGGTAAAGAAGGCCAGTGATGTTAACTACATGGTAGAACTGCTAGGCAAGAGGGAGAAGCACAAATTGTACCATGTTAACATGATGAATCCCTACCATGATAGGGAGGCCCTTGTGCTGAGTATTTGCAGTGGATTGCGGAAGAGTCCAAGGGAGATCTGGTGACTGATCTCCTCAGTGAGGCTTGGACTGACACCTCAGTGCAAGGGGTAGCAATGTCCCAGCAGTTGTCTCTTAACCAGGCTTGAGAAATCCAAGCAGTGTTACAGTTTGGGGACGTGTTCACTTGGAAACCAGGGTGCACCCATCTGGTGCAGCACCAGGTGGATACAGGACCCCAAAGGCCTATTTGGCAGGCCCCTTATAGGGTGCCTGGGAGAGTCAAACAGACTCTGAGGGAAGAGATACAGAAAATTTTGGAACTAGGGGTAATCAAGAGCCCAACAGTCCCTGGTGCTAGTGCCAAAGAAGGATGGCAGCATCAGGTTCTGTGTGGACTACAGGAAATTAAATAGTCACACAGAGTCAGATGCTTACCCCATGCCTAGGACAGATGAGGCCCTAGAGCAGCTAGGTTGGGCTAAGTATCTTACCACCATTGATCTTATCAAGGGTTACTGGCAGGTGCCCTTGACTCCCAGTGCTATAGAGTGGTCAGCCTTTGTGACTCCTTTTGGCTTGTATGAGTTCACAAAGATGCCCTTTGGGATGAAACGTGCCCCAGCAACTTTCCAGAGGCTGGTAGATGATATCTTAACAGGAGCAGGAGAATTTGCCCTTGCATACCTAGATGATATTGCCATTTACAGTCATTCCTGGCAAGAACACCATCAGCATGTCAGGGAGGTGTGGGCAGACTACATAGGGCAGGATTGACCATTAAGCCCAACAAATGTCAGGTGGGTATGGCAGACATTTCCTACTTGGGGCATAGAGTGGGGAGTGGTAAGATCAGGCCAGAACCTGCCAATGTAGAAACCATTCAGGCATGGCCTACACCTGTTACCAAAAAGCAGGTGAGGACAATTTTAGGTACAGCAGGGTACTACAGAAAGTTTGTCCCCAGTTATAGTATCATAGCTGCCCCCTTACAGACTTGACAAGGAAAAACAGGCCAGATAAGTTAGTGTGGACCACAGCATGTGAGCATTCATTCCAGAAGCTTAAAGAAACTTTGGGAGAACCTCCTGTGTTAGCCAGTCCAGATTACAGCAAATACTTTGTTGTGCAGGTGGATGCTTTGAACCATGGAGTGGGGGGCTGTACTTAGCCATATTTCATCAGAGGGAGAAGAGTACCCAGTGGTTTATTTCAGTCATAGGCTCCAACCCAGGGAGGAATGCTATGCAGCTGTAGAAAAGGAATGTCTAGCCATAGTGTGGGCACTGCAGAAACTTTAGCCTTAACTGTATGGAAGAAAATTCACTGTAGTTACAGATCACAATCCGCTAACATGGTTACACCAAGCCAGCCAGCAAAATGCCAAGTTGCTAAGATGGAACATAGGGTTGCAAGCATGTGATATGTCAGTACAGCACCACAGTGGGATTAGCAATGCCAACACAGATGGGCTCTAAAGACAGGGAATGGGGTAAGGTACACCCAACTATACCTAAACCTCTCAAACAACATTTCTCAAGGATCACTTGAAAAACTAGCTTGAGTTCTCCGGGGGGAGTGGGACTGTGAAGGCTGGCAGCCTAGCTTTATTGAATTTTGCAAATAATTCTATGTCATTTTAAATATTAATGAAATCCACAGGCTTGTTCTACAAATGTAAAGAGAATTATATTTTATGATTAAACTATATTTTGTCCTGAGCTTCAAAAATGTAACCAAGGTCCACCCTGCTGGAAGAAAGCTGATAAAGTAAAGCATTTTATGACTGTTTGATCTCAATGCTTGGAGACAGTATGTCTGGGCCAGGAAATTCTTTCTATTGTCTTGATTTAAGAGATAATTACTAAGATTTTACATGTATAATGTCTTTTATTGCTGTGGCTTCTTGGCCAGGTGCAAGCTTACTAAAAAATGTAAATTTTGAGTTTCTGTTAACCCGGGAAACAGAGAAGTGTCAAGAATGATATAATGTGAAATGACTCAGCAGTACTGTGTTATCAATTTAAGCTTTTCTCAGAGAGAGAGAATTAAGCATTTTGGATTTTGTCTGAATCTGAACACATCAACTCACCAGCACTCTGCCTTTGCTCTGTATGTAAGTAGGATCTTAGACTTTGGTATTTCTCTTATGGATAGATAGAAGTAGTAAGATTACTCTAGCTGTTTTCTATATTTATGTCAGATTATCCTACAATATTATGTTAAAAGTTTCCTGTGATTTCTGAACTCTGTAATGTCATTATGTTGAAGTAATAAGTATTGTCTTGTGTTTTTATTATTTATTATTAAATATTTTTAAACATTTCAACTGTGGCTGTTTTGTGTAGAGATAATTTAAGCTCTAGAATACTTGCATGTATTTAGCGATACCATACTAAGCCACTCCAAAATAGCCTTAGCCCTGGGTTGCACTTACTATTTGGATAAAAGTAATATTACACAGTGAAACTGTGTGAGCTTAAGGGAAATTGTACTTTACTGTGTGTGTACTTGTTATTCTTCTCAATGTGCATGCCCCTCACTGGTGCTAGTGGTGAGGATTGAGGCTCCTTGATTACTGGGTCAGTGCACGGGCATCACAATCCCATGAAAGACAAAAGTGCAGCATAAATGCTATATATCATAAAAGTCACAGGTTCAAATCTTATGTCAGGAAGAGAATGCAATGCAATTTTACTAAACGAGGAAATTTCATATATATGTAAAGGACAGACATGTAAAGTTCCAGAATCAGATCAGTTCAATTCTAGTAATAAATGTGCATATATATTACAAGGTTTATGATGAAGTCCACTATTTTGTGGATAAAAGCGCTAAACAAGAATGTGCAGCATTATTTTTATTCAATAAATTCAGATTTGTTTACTACCTTGGTCTGAGGCTTGGCTTTACTATAGGAACAGGTACATCTTGCCTTCCTGCTTCAGAAGTTTTGTGTGTTTCTTACGTTGTTGTTGGCTGTTTGCTGGTTTTGTATATTACAAGATTTGATATATTCCATGCAGGAATTACAGTTTACCAGAGGCATGGACCTACATAACTGAGATATTATATTACAGGAGATCCCAGTGAGCAGAATTAAAGACATTACTGTATGCCATAAAACAGCATGGTAAAGATCAGTTAAATATTTTTAGTGACAGTTTTATGCAGTAACAGTTCTCAGTTTTTACTATTTATCCAAGAAAATTGTAGACAGTAATGATAATTCCTTGCAGAATTCAGTAGTACTAAAAGAGTTAAATGACATCAACCTAAAGAACAGCTACATTTAAGGCAGTGGGAGGTAAAATTACGACCTGATGGTCACATACTAAATGTAGAAAATTCAACAGTTAAGATTAATTTTATAAAGGTGCAGAAATGCAAAAAAATTATGAAAAATGAGCACAGTGTCAGATTACTACTTTACTTTCATTTGAGTTTACGACAGGGAAAAACAATGCCACTGAGGTGTCTCTTTGATTTAATAATGAAGTTACAGCCTTTGCATTTCATTGTAGTACATAATCAGTCCGGTTACAGATTTACAAGAATTTATTTTTTAGTAACATAGGCTTACTTAATGCAGAAAAAGGTAAATACAGTCAGTACAGAAAATAATGTTATTGATTCATAGTTGTTAAAGCTGCAAATGTTATTTTAAGAACACAATGCTGCTTTTTTATTATTTGCAGATATTGCTACAAAAAGAGATGCTGTCAGTTTTGAATATTTGAATAATTTCCTGCTTGGTATTCCAGAATGCATGTTTTTTGATACAGTCAGGAAAAATAATTAAATCTGCCACCCAGACTTGCACCAGAGATAAGATGGTGGGTGAGTGGGGTTGGGATTGGAGAGCTTAATTTTAGAGACACATTAAGGGACCCATGGACTTTAAGGCAACTCTTCAATACATCAGCAGTGACTTGGATAATGCAGACTAAGGCTTAAATTTGTCAAGAGCTGTGGTGCACAAGTCAAGTATCAACAGAAAAACAAGACCACCAAAGCCAGAAGTAAAGATTATTGTTTTTCTTCAATGTTTGAAGTTTAGTACCTATACAGTAAAGGTGTTTCAGTTAGCTAAAAAAGTATTCTTTGGAGTTAAAATGTGTATACAACACATGTGCATTTATACAGAAAGCAAGTATGCAGAATTTCAGTTTATGTTTTCAGACAGGTGTGTAACAGTATTAATTTTCAGTTTATGTTTTTATCTGTGTTCAGATAATGCTGACAGAAAAGGTATTCCTTTAGCATTAGTTTAGTTTCCAGAATATAACATTTATACATGGTTATTTTAGATGTTCAGTATAAATATGTATCACTCTAGTGTAAATTTCAAGCAAATTTCAGAATATGACATTTATAGTCAGTATTGAGTTTAATATAGTACTTTTCAGTCTGATTTCAGAAAATAACATTAATGCTCAATTATACATTCTAACAGCATTACTAGACAATTTACAACATGCAATTTGCATCACGTTTCACATTATTCAGTCATTAGTTTTAAGGATAAAGTGAAAGAATTATTTGTAACAGGCTTATTAAGATAAGTTATCTAAAGAATAAGTAGTAACAGTTATTTAATATACTCAAGGGATGATAGGTCAGGCTTAATTTAATGAATTAATTTACATAATATAGTGCACATTACATAATACTAATTATTGTGTATTAGACAGAAATTTAAAAAGACACTGACGGTATGCAAAGTATAGATATGAAATGCAGAAAGCATAGGGTTTAGTAAGTGTAATTCTACTATTACAGCACACAAATATTGGCAAAATATTTGAGACACAAAATTAAAAGACAGACTTCTATTATAGGACATAGAAATTAAGAAGGTAAATGAGTAGGATTATTAGGTACAAGTCTAGTTGAATATTTACAGAAACAAGTATATACAGTATATGGTAATTATGTTTCAAGATACATGTATTATAGGTGTCAAAACAGGATTTATAAATGGGTACATAAAAATGTAATACCAGTTATAGCACATGTTAAAGAATATAGCAATAACCCACGCCTGGGTGTGGGTAATGCTGGATTTACCCACGGTTGGTGTGGTTTGGTCACGAGGGCCCAAAGTGGGTTATTGCTATTATACAATGACATTACTTAAGAAAAAAAAAATTACTTTTCTTAAATAATGGCATTGTATAATGCCTCCTTGCTGCCCTTCTGCAGCTGTCTGGTATTCTGCGGCAGTTCTGATATACTGCCTATGCAGTACATCAGAGCTGTGGGCAAAAGCAATGGAGAAAGCAAGATCTCTGTTGCTTTTTACAAACTGTTTCACTATGTTAAATGGGTTTAACATAGCAAGACAGCTTTAAAAAAAGCAACGGAGAATCTCTGTTGCTTATTTTAAAGCTGTCTCACTATGTTAAACCCATTTAACATAGTGAGACAGTTTTGAAAAAAGCAACGGAGAAAGCAAGATCTCCGTTGCTATTTACAAACTGTTTCACTATGTTAAATGGGTTTAACATAGCGAGACAGCTTTAAAAAAAGCAACGGAGAATCTTCGTTGCTTTTTTTAAAGCTGTCTCGCTATGTTAAACTCGTTTAACATAGCAAAACAGTGTTGCTGTAAGAGTTATAGTAATGGAAAAAGTCTGGGTGACCGGACCTTTTTCCATTACTATAACTCAGATTTACAACGTGCACGCTGACCAATCAGCATGCACATTTTTGAATATTAATGGGGGGGGGTCGTTGTATAATTGCCCAGTTATAATTAAATAATAAAGTTAAGAGACTTAAATTCAAAAGATTTTTAAATAATTAACAGACCATAAATGCTCAAGTGATACCAAGTGGTCAAATTTAAGATTTCAGGTTAATTTACCAGATAAGAAAAAAAATATATATTAGTTCTAGTGATCATTCTAGTAATATTTGCAGACTATTTTAATATAGTTCTAAAGTAATTATGGAAGCAAATCCTAGTTTGGTAATCTCAGAAACAATTATTCCAGAATAAATTCTACATAAATATGGTTAGTAAAAAGACCTTGCATAGGCCTAAAAATGTAAGGGCATGCCTGCGTCTTCATTTTATATTTCATATTTTAAAGTAACTAGAAAAACAGACCCCTGTTTAAGGGTCTCAGGGGAATTTATAAATTTAGGTTTTATTTAAAGGCCTAGAAATGCAGCCATATTAATGCAGATGTATTTCTTAATTTTACATTTTACATGCTACAGAAAGCAATGTTTCAGCAATCTTCAGTCAAGAATAGTGATAAGAATAAAATGTGCTAACAGAATGTGCAGCACATTAAGTACAAACAGGTTTGGGAACCAAGTTTAAAGAGGTGTGTAGAAATTTACTGGGTTTTGGTACATTTTTCAGACACTGGAATTTGTTAGTCACTTAGTTCATTTGGACTGATAAGAAGAAAGTCATTGCAGTGCAGTGCACAGAAGTTTAGTACATACACTCAAGAGTGAGTGCAGAAGTCAGGTCAAATATCCAGCATTCCAGAATATTAATTATATTATTCAGGAGAAAATAAATAATTCTGAGTATAATGAGTTCAGAAGCTATGGACATTATAATTCAGTCTATTTCAGTTTATCAGCACTGTTACTGGAGACAGTAAGTTTTGAAATTCTGAGTACAGAATTTACAAACAGTATAATGAGTGCAGAAACTACAGTTTATCAGCACTGTTATTGGAGAGAGGAAGATTTGATTCTGATATTGATGACATCTACTTCAACAGTACTTAATAAAATATTCTTAACCAAACTACAATGTATGCAGACTTTTATTCTGAAAGGTACAAGAAGATTTGGCACATAAAGGAAAGACTGGCACCTGTTCAGCACAGTCTCATTCCAGTTTCTTCCAGTTATTTCCAGTTCATTCCAGTATTCTACAGTCCTATCAATTCATACAATTTGTCAGCATGAGAGGATATGATTGACAGACAACAGTGCTTCACCAGGGAAGGCCTGCATCTGACCCCCCCCCCCCCGGGTTTTGATTACTGCCAAAGATATTGGTCACTCCCATAGTACCTTTTTTAGGCAATAACAATCAGATAAACCTACCAGCATAATGAAATAAGCAAAGGGAAATATGAAGGTGTTACTGAGCAATACTAGGAGCCTAAACAAGAAACTTCACTCCCTACAAGCCCTTCTCACCCTAGAGGGTATAGGCATCTGTGCAGTGATTGATACATAGTTTATAATGGGGTAGAGCACTCTGTCTGTGTAGGGCTCTAGATCAGCTACTTTACAGCAAGGGAAAAAAGTAAAGGTGTTTCAGTCTTCATCCAGAAGAGACTTACATCAAGGCTGGCAAAGCAGCATGATGCACTGAAGTATCTTCATGTCTAAATAACCATAACAAAGGTCCAATACCATGTTTTAGCTAGCTATAAAATTCCCTCAATGACCTGGGAAAGTCAGTATGCCTATCTACATGAACTGTAATCAATCAGTATTAAACCCAGTAGTGATTCAGACTATCTAGCTATAAACTGGGAAACCTGCACCACCACTAGTGTACAAGTGCAAGCACAAAAATTCTTTGACTTTGTCAATGCAGAAACAATTAGTCAGAGTACTCACTAGGGAAACAACATCTTGGATCTTATCCTTACTAATGTGGAGGCCACTTACACCATCCCTTGTGTATCTTTGTCACTTAAGTGTGACCATAAAGCTGTCTCCTTCAAAATAAAATTGAAATCAGACACCCCCTTTTACCCACTGCACTTTTAGAAATTTCTCTAAAACAAGCTACTTACTCCTAAGACATACATTGCCAAGCTTCAAATCCCCACCAAACCCATTTAAAATGTACACCACAAGAGTATACCAGCATGTGAATAATTGCATAGATGCAGCTGTTACCTGTAGAAACAAGTGAAAGGCAAACTCCAGAAACAAACCTCATAGTGGAACCATAATATCAGCATGTTTTTCAATAAAAGTAAGAACATTTTGACTGAAAGTACAACAAGTAATTTGCAGAATGCTAGAGTCTTCATCATTGAAATAAATAAGCAACCCTGGAGCTTAATAAACTCCTCCAGAGCAAAGTTGGAGGCTAAAATATCCAGCCAAGCAAAAGACAATCACAAGACCTTTTTTTAGTTGTGTTCATAGTCTCAGAAGCACATTTCAGTAATGTACTTAGCAAATTGTGAATGATGTTGCCTACACTAAGGCTGAAGATATAGCAAACCTACTGGCTGATAAATTCAGCTCACTATACCCATCTCTCCCCTCTGTCAGTATAAGATATAAATGAAAGCAACTCACATCCAGCTATCACAAAAGATCAAGTCCTAAAAGTGCTATCAAAAGCAAAATGTAACGCATTGATGGGTCCTTACAATATCCCTGCATACATCTTAAATAGCATGAAGTACAATTTAGCTCACCCCTTAACAATGCTGTTCAGTCTCAGCCTCCATACAGGTTTTGTACTAAGTGAATGGAGAACAGCTACAGTCATTCCCCTGCATAAGGGAGGACCTTTCACATATCCCTATGTCTGACCAGCCTCATATGCAAAGCCTTGGAAAGGCTTATCATGAAACTAATCAATAAAGACATGCACTGGACCTGTCTCAGTTTGGATTTCTCAAGGGCAGGTCATGCTTATTCAACCTGGTGGGCTTTTTTGAAAAGGTCACCAAAGCAATGGATGAAGTTAAAATGGTACACACTGCACACATCATCCTAGCCAAGGCTTTTAGGTTCATAGGTTCATAGGTTCATACTAGGCTATCTGCCCGAGGGCATTTACAAGCCTAGCCCATCGTTTTGTGGCTTACGCCACCCCTTTAGTATGGGGAACTATACCCATTATTTTGCTGTGCCTCTGTCGAGCAGTGACACTGAGGTAATCCCTGGGGTATATCTGCGATCTCCCATCCATTGGTCAAGATTTCTCTTGAACAAGGCCAGCGAGGTGCTCTGCCTCACATGTACCGGGATTTTGTTCCACAGCATAGGGAGTCTTTGGGTGATGAATCTATCCCTCCAGCACGTCCTATTAATAGCCGTGGCAAGGTTTAAGTCTCCCGCCCTTGTGGCTCTGATGGATCTAGATTTTTGAGGTTGAGCATGTGGATCAAATCTGGGTTTGACATGGCCTTGTATGTTAGGCAAAGGTCACCTCTGAGCAAGCGGTGCGACTGAATAGAGCTGGAGTTCTTTCAGTCGGGCAGCATAGGACAGATTTTGAGACCCTTTATCCTTTTGGTGAGGAACTTTGTGGCCTCTCCAGCTGCTGCAAGTGTCGGGTCAGATACATTCCGAATGGGGCATTGTACTCAATCATTGGTCTGATGAGTGATGAGTAAAGGGAGACTATGACCTCCCTTGATCTAGATGAGAATCCCTTCATGATAAGGTGGGCAATGTAGAAGGTCTTCCTAACTACTTTAGCTACATGGGTGTCGAATGACAGACTACTATCAACCTGGGTCCCCAGGTCCCTGATAACTTCTTCTGTGCTCAGTGGATTGCCACCTATTTGGTAGCTAGGGGTAACCTTGTTTTTCCCGAAGGGTATGACTATGCATTTTTGGCATTTAACTTTAGGCCGTGGCTCTGGCACCAGTTATCCGTTTCTGTGAGACCCTTCTGAAGGATATCTGTGTCAGATGTGTTTTCTACTATGGCCCAGTTTGCAGTCATCTGCAAACTTTGTCAGCCATAACCCTCCTGTGTTTGCTTGTACTTGGAAAAGTAGATGCCAAACAAGAGTGGGCCCAGGACTGAGCCCTGTGGGACACCACTTGTGACAGGCTTTGAGTCTGACATGGCGCCAGCAGCTCTGACCCTGTGGGTTCTGTCACTCAGCCAGTTTGCAACCCATCTTGTGATGTATGGGTTGACATTTAAGCTGATGAGTTTTTCAATGATACCCGAATGGGGTATTGTATCGAAGGCCTTAGCCAGATCGAGGTAGGCTGTATGGGCTGCCTTTCCCTCATCAATGGCTTTGGTGACTGTTTGTAAAAGTCAACCAAGTTTAAAAGGCATGATCTGCCTTTGACAAAGCCAAACTGGGTTGGATCCAAAGTCTGCAAATTCCCTATGTCTTTATTTATGAGGTCCATTATGATCCTCTCCATGGCTTTGCAGATAAGGCTTGTCAAGCTAATGGGCCGGTAATTTCCAGGGTCGGTGGAGGCACCGCCTTTGTGAAGTGGTACCACAGTTGCAGTGCGCCACTCCCTGGGTACGTATCCAGAGGTAAGACTTTGATTAAACAGCTGTCCTAGCTGTGGGTTTAATTCCTCATTGAGTTCATGGAGCACACAGCCGGGGACACCATCAGGTCCCATGGATGCTGTGTTTTTTGCTTTGGAGAGAGCAGTTCTCACTTGGGCGCTGGAGATGTTTGGGGGGGCTGCAATCGTTTGGTATAGATATCTCTCCTTTTGGGGGGGAGAAGTTTGCACTGAACCTGTCAGCCAGTATGTTGGCAATGTCTGTAGGATCAGTAATCTTCACATCATTTTGAACTAGCTCTGAGCATATCTGGGAGTTTCCTTCCAGGTTTCTAACATAGCTAAAGAAGGCCTTATGATTGTCTTTTGAGTCTTTAGCTATTTTTCTCTCGAAATTTGCTTTGGATGATTTTATGAGAGCTCTTAGTTTTTTACTTATAGTGATCAAGGGTGTCTTACCTTTTAAGGATTTTGCTCTATCTTGTAGTAGCTTCCTCCTTTGTTGTAGAGTTTGTTTATGGCTGGGGTCCACCAGACTGGACGCTTGCCTTTGGTACAAAGAGTCTTTGTTTTGCTTGGGATTGCCTTATCCATGCAGTCCTGCAGGTGCTGGTAGAAGGCATTTGTAAGTGATTCAGCGGCTTGAGTACTGTTTTCCTCCGGCTCTGGGTCCTTAATGTATACCACAATAGTCTTTAGAAGTGTGAATTCGGTTTTTGTAGAGCTCTTTACTGTGGTCTTTTTATTTCAGGTGGGGTGGGATGAGGACCTCCAGCGAGATTAGTTTGTGGTCTGATCTCACCAGTGAGGGGTACACCTCCGGTGTTGAACATTGTGCTCCCATGTTCGTGATGATGAGATCAAGTATGTTATCTCCTCTTGTGGGGATGGTGACTAGTTGTTCCATGGCATTTGAGTTTATGAATTCCAGGAACTTTTGGGCTAGGGTGTTTGGGCTTGAGTAGTGTTCCCAGTCTATATTAGGGTAATTGAAGTCACCTAGTATGATGGTGTTTGGTGATACATTTATCCCCTCTAGTGTTTTCAGGAAGGCCATGTGAGGTTCCTGAGTTTGTGAGGGTGACCTGTAACATGCTACAATTTGCAGAGCAGTCTTGCCTATGGTTAATTGCACCTGGATGGTCTCCGATGCATTGTGCGTTGCCACCAGTCTTGAGGTGTGGGTGTCCTTGATGAATATGGATAACCGAAGTCCTTTCTTGGTATTGTCCAGATTTTGGGGCCGGAACGCATGATATGAGGTAAAACCTGATAGCGCTGGGGTGCTCTCAGGAGCCTTGAACCAGGTTTCTGTCACAGCACAGACATCAATGTTCTCCATACTGAGAAGGGCCTCGAGTGCGTGCATTTTGAGATTTAGACTTCTGGCATTGAGCAGCATTACCCTTAGTTTTTTCCTTTTTGTGTTCTAGGGTGGTAGGTTTAGAATTTGAGCCTTGCCTAAAAAGGCACTATGGGGGTGGAAAGAGCCTTTGCCAATATCCGGAATCCCAGGGGTGACAGGTGCAAGCCGTCCCTTGGCAGCGTGGCTTGTCCAGCATGTCATCCCAGGCAGACAGACACTGGATCCCCTTTGAATGACACCAGTGTTTAAGCCAATTGTTAAAGCTGATCATCTTATCTCTGTATTGTGGCATCATTCTTGGTGAAGGTAGGATACTGCTCAAGGTCAGGGTCATACCTGTCTGGGCTACATAATCAGAGAGCTCCTCAATGTCTCTTTTCATGTAGTCCAAGGAGGTACGTCTCAGGTCGTTTACACCAGCGTGGACAATGACTGAATCATATTTGTACCTGCTGTTGAGAGACCTGAGTGCTTGCGTTATGTGGTGGATTCTAGCGCCCGACAGGCAGCTTACTGTGACCTTCTCCTTACTCAGTCTGGTGAGCGGGACGTCAGTGTGTCTGACTATGGAGTCACCAATGACTAGTGTGTCTGGCATTGTGTTTGGCCTTAAGGGCTGTGACTGTTTGACACTCTGACTGTGAGGTCTATGTGTTGCAGGTGTTGTGTTCTGAGGTGGTGGTTGTTTGGGTGTCTGCTTTGGTGGCCTCTGCTGTTTTGGTAGATTTTTGATCAGAGCCTCCGAGTATGTCTTTGTGTGTTTATGTGTATGATTTGAGGTTGTAATGGTAATATGTGAGACTGGGTCTATAGTGTGTGTGGTAACCTTCTCCTCCTGACTGGTCTTGCCAGTCCTATGTTGAGAGAGCTCAGCCTCCAGTTTGGCCGTATAGTTGCATCTCTCGCATGTATTTGTGTTTTGTGGGAGGAGGAGAGGGTTGTCTGTGTACATGAGGCAATTGTAACATTGCCTCAATATTCCCAGGTTCACCAGCTGAGCAGGAGAGGACACTAGCAACTGATCCCTCGACATGCTAGAAGGAATAGACAAAAAACTTTAAAAAGATTCCGGGGGACGTGGGTGACCGAGAAATGGGGGGTTGCCTTTTGGGGTACTATCTATGACAAGAGTGCCATATCAAGGTAATAAGTACTGTAGGAGCAAGTGCTACGTTTAACAGATAGAGAATAGTCTACTTGGAGTCAAGTAGAGATGATCTTTTTAATTATAGGATACGCTGATTAGATCAGTAGTATAGTTCGAGGAAGGTAGTTTTAAGGGAAAATTTGAAGAGTGGACTTTAGGTAGCCCGAATAGTTTAAACCTGCTTAACCGCTGCTGCCCTAGTGTGCAACGGTAGCAACTCCGTGCTAAATCGGGCTAAATCGCGCTAATGCGCGCTAAAGCGTGCTTTATAGCAGGGGGCTGGAAAAGACAGGAAATTACCCAAATTGGCCAACAAACCACAAGTCACTGCCCTAAACCACTCCTCTGAGGACAAATGAAGGAGTTATGGAAATGACCCCTAGTGGCCAATAAAACTACAGTTTCAAGTCAGTAACCACCTCTCCGGGGGGCAGGGAAGCTGCTCAATGTTAGTCACTGCCACTGATAAACACAGAGACCCTCCTTCAGCCCAAGCAAAATGGCCTCACAGAAACTTTCAAACAGTTCAGGAACAGCAAGCCTGTAACTGAACTTTTTAACTCTCAGAAAAGTGGGAAAAAGCAAGATTTTTTTTGTTTTTGTTTTTACAGAGATAGCAGAGGTTCACAAGTAATATCAAGTTATAACAGTGCAGTAAATGACCCCACACAAGAGTGCTAGGTCAAGGACAGAAAATATGCAAGTTTTAAGAAAAAACGATTTAAAATTAAGTGCAAACAGGAAATTCAGCAAACAGCTTTTGGTTGTGCTCTAAATACAGCTACTAATACAGAAATCAAGTTTAACAAGCCAGAAAATGCTCAAGCTAGGCAGCTATGCAGAAAAACTTAGCAAATAAACAGAGAAAAAATACTTAAAATCTCAAAAGTGGCTCCCTTCTTCTCTCAGCGTTTTTTCCTCTTGGAGGGTGCTTCACCAACAGCCAACAAGCCTGAAAAGACGCTCAAACCACGAGGCAACTAGGTTTTAAGAGAGGCATAGTAAAAAAGCTAAATAAACTGGGAATAAACCTTGAAATTACCCACATGATTGCCAGCAGACTCACACATAAGATACAGAAGATCAAAATAGGGGAAGCTACCTCCACAAAGAAACTAGTCAGCAGTGGGGACTGCAGAGCTCAGTACTGGGAGTTTTTCATTTTGACATTTATTTCTCTGAAATAAAAGTCAATACTAATTGGGTTTTGGCAAGCTAAGTTAGCATATGACTGCAAGCAGGGAGTTGTCATTCCCCAAATGACTTAGCCATCCTGCAGGAAGCTTTTTCCTAAATAAATAACTGGTGCCATAATCACGGACTGAAACTAAATGCCAAAAAATGCATTATTGTATCCTTTGTGAAGACATCCACACCAGGGAGCTACCACACTAACAATATGCCCCTAAAGGTTGATCCAGCTGACTGAGATTTCAGAACTCATGCAGACAGTGACCTAACTTTTGACCAGCATGTGCCCACTGTTGTAAATAAGTCCTTCTGTATTGCACAGCTTATAAGCACAGGGATTATACCTAGATATAGAGATGTCATTGTCCCCATTTACTCAGCCCATATCTGGCCAATAATTGAGTATAACACCCCCTTTAACATGTATCCATCCAGGCACATACAACAACTGGAATGCCCACAGAGATACCTTACTAAAAGGATACAAGACCTAAACAATATGTCTTACATGGACTGACTCAAAGCCCTGTCACTATACTTGGTATCTCACAGACTACTAAGAGGTGACATATATCTGGCATTGAGGCATTGTCCAACTCAGTACTGATGGACCTGCTGCACATATGCACATCAAATAACATTAGAAATACTTAGTCCAAGCATCTAAACCTCTTTTGTAACATCAACAGAAAGGTTTAAAGGGACAGGTATATCTTGCAGGGGATCAGACTCTCAATCCACATAAAACAAAGCTCATCACTGTCCTTATTAAATAGTAGCTTGGATCTATGGATGGGTAATAAAAAAATTGCCCCAGGACTTTCCCCTTTACTACTAACGGACAGAGGCAGCTCCTAAATGCTTTATCCCATGTATGGGTCCCCTCAAATTATCGGTTCCCTATTATGAGAGCGAAAGTCCGTTTAAGTGAATCCGTAAATGTCGACATGTATTGTGCGAACCGTAATTACAGCGAATGTCCAAAACCGCGAATTTGGAAATGTCGAATTACTATGGTTGGCCCGTCTGTGGTATAGCTCCATAAGGTAAGTGTGCGATAGTTACGGACCTTAGGGTTAGGGTGCGGGTTAAGGTAAGTGCATAGATAGTTAATGTATGTAAGATTTAGTCTAGGGTTAGGAGTAGGGTTTTAGTAAATGTATGTATGTGGATTATTTATTTTGTTTGTGTATATTTTCGTAGGGGAATTGTGCGGTAG
>NC_056736.1:84866321-84881321 GCF_019279795.1 Protopterus annectens | reverse complement strand
CACAGATACACACCGCAAACATACACAGACACACATATACACACAGACACACTATTCAGCAATACTGATATAATTCATGGTATTACACTGTTTAGTTAGTATTCCATGGTGGTGCAGCGGTAGCATTGTTGCCTCACAGCAAGAGGCTCTCCCGTTCGATGCTCGGCTTGGGTTGGGAGTGCCTTCTGTGTGGAGTCTGCATGTCCTTCCCGCGGTCGAGTAGGCATTCAAAAGACATGCGTTGAATGGGTGTGCCTTTGTTGAAGGTTGGGCATCGATCTGGCAACTTGACACCATAAGAACCAACTGCCAATCATTAGCAGACCGGAATTCCACTGTGGTGACCCCTAACCGGGAAAAGCCGAAAGACAAACAACAACAACAACACTGTTTAGTTAGTACTGAAGGTATATAGTTCTTAATATCACTTCCAGATTGCGAAAGTTATTATTGATAACTTTCTGGCCAATACCATTTTTTAAAACAGAAACAGCTTACTCATAAACAAATTGCACTTGCCACTGCATCTGATTCCCTCTGCAACATGGCATAAACATTTTTACTACCTATGTTTATGGGGTAAGGCTGCAAAAAGCATTTAACGAATTTAGGAGTAAAATTAGTAAAGCTAGTAAAATTATAAGCATGCACTTAAAGTGCAAAATACAGTTTCATAATTTTGAATTTCTTATTTACTGCATTCAAAAAATGCAACACAGCTATTTCTTCATAGTCTGTCCCATATATGACACCTGGTATATCTATGCCACCTGTGCTGCTGGCGAGCTGTGTTCAGTTTAGTCACTCTGGTAAAGTTAAGTCAGACAGAAAGGATAAGTTTGGCAGCAGGGGGATAGTTGTGTTCTGTCTTGGTGGGAGTTGGAAGCTGAGGAATGACTCTCTTCCCCTCGCTAGACAGAATATGTGGACCGTGCTGCAGAAATCATTACCTAGTGCATACCACAGAAAAAGGCATCCAGAAAATGTGAAGTAATAAGGAAGTAAGTGTTTCAGTATCTGCACACATTAGTATTTGTTGTAAAAATGCACTTATATGCCACTACAGTTATAGGCTGCATAGTATGGAAAATAAGTTAACATCCAAGAACATGCTGTGTGTGGATGGACGGCACCCTAACAATGGAGTACTTAACTCTCAACCTCCTCAGCTGGCCAGGCCAAAGTCCTACCTCAGATAGATTATTTAAACCTTGGGAGGGAGACTCACTTCACAAGAGGTTATTCTTAGGCTAACCAAAGCCAGGCCAGGCAACGAGTTGAGTTAATAGATCAGTGGGAAGGATTAAGAAAGTCTGTTTGGGGCAAGCAAAACCAGACTCACAAAATGTGACCTACCATTTTTTAAAACAAATCAGCCTTTTTTGTATCCTGACAAAATGTTTCTTTTTACCAATACTGAATGGCAGTGACCAAATGAGACAAAGGAAGGGTATTAGCGTTGCAGAGCAAGTTTTGTTATTGCCTTGCACCCCACACTAACATCACTGAACACCATACCCTTTTGAGAAGGGAGGGGTAAGTGTTGGGTAGGCATAACAAAGCAACCTGCTAGTGTGATAGCTTTGGGGTTCCCCTGCCAGACTTTCAGCCTTAGAGGAAACAAATGGCATGTAGGCAATTAGATGGACCAGTCTATCTGTAAAACAAAAACAAAGTGCTGAAAATATAAGAAGATTTAAATTAAAAATATTAACTGGTGTGATTTTAATAACGAGATTAGTAGAGTACTTGTTAAGTAATAAGGCATGACAGACTGCCGCTGTGAAAATGCAGCAGATCTTACCAAAAGTAATATACAAAACAAAACAAAACATGTAACATACCCATGAAATATTATCACAAAACAGTGTCATATTAACATCTGACTAATGGCATGCCGTTGTTGTATACCAAACTATACTAATGCGTATGCTCAACATCCAGTGAATGCAAGCCATTATGTTATTCTTACCTAAAGAAATCAAAAATGTGGCGTAAAACATTATCAGACAATACAAAATAAAACTGAAAAAAGATAATATTGGAGTAAGGTGATCAGGTGAGTGCTTTCATCTTTAGAAACAGAACTTCATCAGAATCTGATGAAAGGAGAAAGCACTCAATAAATATATTTTTTAAAAAGTTCTACTATTTCTGGTGATCACTTTACTTCGATGTTATCTTTTTTTTTTCAGTTGTATGTTATTCATACCTCTCAACCTCTTAGCACACAAATTCTAGATAAAGCCAAAAATAATCAGGAAACAAAGGTCCAAAATCAGAAATATATTTTAAATATTGTTCTTACAAACTTAAAAAGTTGTTAGAATAACATATTTTGCATCAGTATGCATTTTCTGAAAGATGTGATATCTGAAAGTTATATGCCTGTCTTTATTTAGTGACTTTAATGCTCAATGGTTTGCCAGAAAATTAGAAAAATTTATGAGAAACAGAACAAAAATATGAGGCAAAAATCTTTACATACTGCAAAATGCTGGACAGTTGAGAGGTATTGTCTATGCAGCAATTATTGACAACTTCTGATTCAGAAAACAAACGCAATGATGTGTATGTCTTTCTGTTATCCACATTCTTTGTGATTTAATGTTACACAAGAATTGCTTTCTCAGACAACTAAAATGTAGTTGAATCAGAGTTGTTCTACATTTTATTCTTTGTAATTGCATATATATGTGGTGCTTTCCAGTAAACAGTCACTGTTTGATATATACCTCATAGAAGGCTTTGTCTTGCATAATGTTCTATGCTTTATATGCACAAGCACTATTATTTTCTGGTAAGTTCATTTCTGGGAGGGCAGCCATCATTTACTGTGATATAACAAGAAAAATAATTCATGTTCTGATTTTGTTATATCACTAATTCACATTGATCCCTACCCTTTTTGCCTTATGTCCACACAAGCATCTGAAATTATCAGCACAAGAATTTTGGATAGTGCCATGAATAAGGAGTGGGAGGTCCAAAATCAGGGGCAGATTATAAATATCACTTTTAGCAAGCTGCTAGAATAAATAGGTTTTGCATTAACATACATTTTCTGAAAAATATGAAGTCTGAAACTCAAATGTTTATCATTAGTGACTTCAATCTTCACTGATTTGCCAGAAAGCTAGACATTTTAATGCATTTGGAGTTATTATTGAAACCTATGTGAAATAACACTATTGCAAACAATATTTTTAGTCTAATGACATACTCTCTTAGTAAAATATGCGTTTTTTTAATACACAGACAAATCCAGGAAAATGCAATTATCCACAGTGCCACATCATAAAGCTGTGCCTGGATTTGTCCGAGTTTTAAAGCAAATGGTAATATAATGGAAAAAGTTGCATAGTAAAATCCTGCCATTGCAGAGAGATATAAGGCTTTGAACAATACACTGCAGTTATTTGGGAGTGTGTGGTAACTGCATTTATGTATCTTGAGCTACAATCCTGGTATTAGTGCATGTGCTGCTGGACATTAATCAAAAATATGATGCTTTGATAGTTTTAATGTAATCATTAAATATGAATGACTGCCGGTGTGTGTGTGTGTGTGTGTGTGTCTGTGTGTGTGTGTGTGTGTGTGTGTGTGTGTGTGTGTGTGTGTGTGTGTGTGTGTGTATGTGTGCATGTGTGTGTGTAATTGTGCGTGTGCGTGTGTGCACCGGTACCAGATTTCACTCTGTACTGTATGATGGCATATTCTGTGTAATAAAATTGCTATGTGTGCTTTCAGAGAAAGGAATTGCTGATAGCTTTACTTTTTTGATCTGCTCAACACCTTTCAGGTCTTAGATCTTTTCTGTGTTTAAGATGCTCTGATTTCAGTGTTGACTTTTGGTGTAACCAGTTATAACAAGTGGTAAAAGCCCACATATATATATATATATATATATATATATATATAGATATATATATATATATATATATATATAGCACTGTTTATAAGAGAAATAACTATTATAAAAAAGACCCGTGAGTGCATTAATTTGTGAATGGACCTCTGTGAGTGGCCATAATGTGACACAGAAGAGTGAAGTCTATCAGCTGTGGTTTGACTTGGCCATAGTTGGACTGGCTGTCATGATGTGTTGCAGTGGTTTGTCATAGAAATGCATTGCAAGCAGTGGAGAGCCCCAGTTAACATGTGGGTGAACAGCCAGTAGAATACCCGTGTAGCAAAATTATTAGCAAAATGCCCTGTACCCTGTGGATAATCCCATTCCTGTGCTGAGACGCTGCATGTCCAAATTTTATGTGTGTGTGTGTGTGTGTGTGTGTGTGTGTGTGTGTGTGTGTGTGTGTGTGTGTGTGTGTGTGTGTGTGTGTGTGTGTGTGTGTGTGAGTGTGTGTGGGTGTGTGTTTGTGTGTGTGTGTGCGTGTGTGTGAGTGTATGCGTGTGTGTGTGTGTGTGTGTGTGTGTGTGTGTGTGTGTGTGTGTGTGTGTGTGTATGTGTGTGTGTGTGTATGTGTGTGAGTGTGTGTGTGTGTCTGTTATGCCCCTACACACCATATATTTCTAACTTGTTACTAAGACTAAGTGTAGTTTTTACATGTTACTGTCATTGCCATTGTAGCCCAGGTAATGGCTTAAAAGGGTCCTTGGACCAGTTCACTTTCTTGGTTAGCAAAGTTAAATAAATACAAAATATGTAGGAAAAAGGAGGAAATGAACATGACAGAAATAATTAGGCAAGTACTTTTTTATGCATTATTCACAAGAAATAAAAAAGTCTCACTGAAGGCATTGGGAAATAGTAGACAGATTTAGTTTAAATTCCCTTCCTTTCCAGTAGTAGCTGTCAGCTGTACATGATACAGCATGAAACTGCAGTGAGAGTTTTGACACCTCAGAAGGATTGTGAGGGAGGCTCTGCCATTTAATTTAGAACTACAAAAGAATCCTTTACAAAAATAAATTTTATTTAGCTACTTTATTTTGCTGGAAGTATATAACAATTATTTATAGCATAGAACAAGCTCTGACAGACACACAAATGAGGCACACTCAAGGAAACAGAAGTAGCACTGTTACAGAAGGTATGTAAGATGACAGTGCCTCAAACTCCTGCTATTCTATCTTAATGGCATGAGAAAACAACAGCACATCTTTAGTTATAGCATGAGTAATACAGGTTCATAGGTTTATACTAGGCTAATGACCACCAAGCTCTTTACAAGCCTAGCTATACAACCCAACCCTGTTTTGTCCAAGAGTTCCATGGACATCTATATGATGGGGTATGTTAGTTAAAAGCTAGCTAGTGGTTAAGTGAGGGGGTATATTAATTGGGAATTAATTTACTTTATGTTGACCTCTGTCCATCAGAGACATGGGGACCAGATTGGGGATGAATTTGTGATTTCTCATCCAATGATCAAGGTTTCTTTTGAATAGGGTCAGGGATGAACTCTGCTTCATGCAGATGGGGAGCTTATTCCATAGCGTGAGGATCCTATGAGACACATGTCATAGACAAATTTCAGGTCCTTGGACCTAATGTCTCTGGTGCTAATTGTCTTGTGCATGTGCAAAAGACTCATTAGAACTGCCTTATATGCTAGGCATAGATCACCTCTTAGTAACCTGTAGGAGACTGAGTACAGAGATAGGACCTTAAGGCGATCTGTGTAGGACAGGGTATTCATACTCTGGATTCTCCTAGTGAGAAACCTTTGAAGACATTTCAACTGTTGCAAGTGTCTGGTTAGGTTCATGCCAAAGGGGGCATTGTACTCAATGATAGGTCTGATAAGGACTGAGTTGAGAGGTACTATTACTTCCTTGGACCTGGAGGCCATGACCTTGTTTATGAGTTGGGTGACATAGAATGATTTTCTTACTGTCTTGGCTACATGTTGGTGAAACACCAGATTACTATCTACCTATGTTCTCAGATGCCTAACTATTGGGTAACTCTTAGAGGTTTTTTATTGATGAAGTAATTAGCTTGGGTGAATGATTTCCCAAAAGGCAGTATAATGCATTTCTTTGCTTTCAGTTTTAATCCATGGCTTTTGCACCAGTAATTTGTTTATGTTAGACACTCTTGAAGGATATTGATGTTGTGGGGGAATCTATGATAGTTCCCAATTTACTGTCATCTTTGACCTTGATGAGCCAGAGACCTTTGACATTAGCCTTGACTTTTGAGACTAGTTTCTTGGCGGAGGTGGTCTCACTGATCCTGACTTCTTGGGTCTTGTCTGTGAGGCAAATGACAATCCAGTGACATATGTAGAGATTTATTCCTAGTTCTGAGAGTTTGTCATCAATAACTGAGTGGAGTATGTCTTGGCCAGGTCTAGGCATGTGATATGTACCACTTTCCCCTCATCCATAGCCATGGTGACCCTCTTGAAGAAGTCTACAAGGTTAAGTAGGCAAAAACATCCCTTACCAAAGCCAAACTATGATGGTTCCAGTGTCTGTAAGTTTGCCACTGCCCTTGTTGATCATTTCCATGATCATTTGTTCCACAGCTTTGCATATCAACAGGGCATCGAATGGTCATGCTGAGTCATATTTTGGCTATTTAAGAGGCAACCAGGGATATTGTTGGGGCCCACTGAAGCAGTGTTTTTGGGCTTAGCAAGTTCCACCAGGACCTGCTCCCTGTTGAGAGTTGGGGGGATATGCTACAATGGATTTCACAGGGGGTAGTGGGGGAGATGGGAGGTAGGTGTGAAATTAGACCTACATTCATCTGTCACTAGATTTGCAATGTCATGCTGATCAGTGAAGCTTGTGCAATTTACCAAATATTGTGCATATTGCTAAGTATTATCTTTAAGGTTCCTGACATAGCTGAAGAAGGCCTTGTGATTTTCCTTAGCTAGGAAGGTTACCCTGACCTTATAATTGCCCTGGTTGGACTATATTAGACTTCTTAGTTTCTTGTTTAGTTGAATCAGAGAGGCCTTGTCTCTATGAGGGTTGCCCTTTCTGATTTTGGCCATTACTTTTTTCCTTTTGTTATATAGTCTGCTAAGGTAAGGATTCCACCAGCGTGGTTTGTTTTTGGTGTTAGATATGGGATTACTTTTGGTAGGTATGGCAGCTTCAATGCAGCCATTTACATGTTTGTATAGATTTTCTGTAAATAATTTTGCATAGGTAGCTATGTTCTCGAGATTTGAGGAGCCATGAATTTTGACAAACTGTTACTTAATAGGATGTGGTTTTCTTTAGTATAGTTCTTAACCATTACAGGTTTAGTTGGGTTTTTCAGGCTGATTTTTTTATTTTCAGGGAGACAGCTTTGTGGTCTGACTTCACAAATGAGAATGTGACATGGGTGTGTGCATCTCTGTCTCATGTTGGTGAGTATTAGGTCCAATATGTTTGGTCTTCTGGTTGGAGAGTGTACTGTCTGGTCCAGGGTGTTTGTATTGATAAAGTCCAGGAAACGTGCCTGTGAGTTAGAGGCAGTGAATGCTTCACAATCTATACAGAGGTCATTAAAGTCTCCCATGGTTGGATGGTGAGCACCTCTATTAGGTCTAGCTAAGAGTCATGGACATGGAAGGAAAACTTGTCTATGGAGACTTGTACATGGATGAACAGGGCATCATCCTGTTTAACTAACCTAGAGTTGTATTTGTTGCCAATTTAGGTCAAGAGGTCAAGACACCTCCACCTTCAACCCATATCTGTGCTGTCATTGGTCTAAGTGTGTTGGAGGCAGTGTAGCCTGCACTGGAGGAGTACTTTCTGTGGCTTCAAACCAAGCCTCAGTAACAGTATTGATGTCTACATTCTCCAAAGTGTGGAGAGCTTATAGGGTGTGGAGTTTCTAGTTTAGACTCCTAGCATTGAGCAGTGATACCTTAAGGATGATTTGAGTTTTTGTTTTGATATGTTGGTACTTTTGTCAATTTGACATTGCCTAAAAAAGGATTAGCCAATATTTGAAAGTCCAGGGGGGACAAGTACAGACCATCCTTGACAAAGCAAAACTTTCTGTTAACCATGTCCTCCTATGCTGATAGATATTGGACTCCCCTAGAGTGACACCAGAAACTAAGCCAGTTATTACAAATCGATAATTTTCTGTTCATACTGTGGCATCATCCTTGGTGAAGGTAGAATGCTGGTTAACGTAACGGATGTACCTGTCTGTTACACATATTCAGAGAGATCCATATGTCCCTTTTTATATAATCCAGTGAGGTATGGCTCAGGTCATTTACACTCACATGGACTATGACAGAATCAGGTTCCTATTAGATGACCAAAGACACATTCTTTCGAATGCATCTTGGTTGAACTTGAAAAGACGAAAAGGCAAAATGACGAAGCGGCATATAAGCAAATTCTTTCCCTGGGAAATAAATCACTTGGCTATGTCTGTTAATTTGCCATTTTCATCACTATAGTGCAATCTCGCAGTTGGTATATTTAAGTAGGGGGGTGTGGGGGGCACAGCCCCCCATCTTGGGGGGTGTGCGGACGAAGCTCCCCCCCACTTTATGTTATGCTTTAAGTGTACTTTTTTTTTTTGTGGAACAGCGATTTTTTTCCCTTGCAAAAAAATTGCTGCTCTAAGCGTTCGGGTTTGTAAGCTTTCGCTTACATGGGGTTGATAAATCATCATTCACTTTTCTAAGTGTTCTGTGATTTAATATAGACCCACAAAATCTTATTGGTACCTGTGGTGCAGTGACTTGACTGCATATGTAATATTGTAGATCCTAGGTTCAGATAGGCAATTGACTGTTATCTTCTCCTTTTGCAGCCTGGTGAGAGAAGTGTCTGTGTGCCATAAAATAGAATCCCCATGACAAGAATACTAGGTAAAATGTTTGCTTGTCTTAGGGACTTTGTTACTGGGGGAATCATTGGATGTAGGCTATTGTGTGGTGTTAGGTTTTGCTTTTGGTGTGTACTTTAGCAAATGCTGAGGATAGGTGCTGCAGTTTGATGGCTTAGGAGGTCTTTGAAGTATGACGAGGTTTCTTTTAATTGTCTCAGCATAAGAAGGTGTATGTGTGTGTGGTGAGTGGTATGTGCGAAGGATGTAGTGTATGTGTTTCTGATAACCTTGTTTGAAAGTGAGATTTTTGCCTCCAAGGAAGTTATGTATGTAAATCTCTTGCGTACTGTGTTAGTCTCATTAAGGAATAAAAGGTTTTCTGAATGCAGGAGCCAATTACTACATTGTCTCACAATGCCCATATATGCCAAGCAGGCCACAGAGACATTAGGATATTGCAAGTCTGTGTTATCAGGGCCTGTATTAGGGTTGGGCTATTATGGTTTATGGTCTTGGTTTTACAGGGGTCACCTGAGTAGTGTCTAGGATGAAGGTTAGATGTTAGATAGTGCTGTGATCTTAGTGCTGTTTGACACTCTAGCTAGTTGCCCTAAGCTTAGTTCCATTCAAAGCCTATCTATGTTATGGTTAAACGGGCTAAGTGCTACTATATAGGGTACTGCTAACTGCCAGGAAGAGGTGAATAGCTCTATAAAAATGTGCCTAATTTATAGCAGACAGAAAAAAAGCTGAAACCTAACTCTGCTTCCCTCTGGCCAATAAGTGACTACATTTTAACTCCCTTGGGTGCCTTCCAACTCAGAGACACCAGGTAAACACCTTCTGCCACAAGATGGATGATCCTAGAACTTCTTAACGTGAAAGCACAGCAAAAATAGCTCTCAAGTGCAGATTAACACCCAACTAAGTCCCTAAAAAGCACTCTTGCTTTCAAAATGGTCTCACTTTAAACTTCCTGGACTGGCCAGGCTACTTTACTACTTCCACTAGAATAGCATACCCAGTCTTTTTAATGTAAAAAAAAACACTTTGGTTAGCAAATAGTGAAAAGGTACCAACTATCTCCAACAAGTAATTGTCACTTTAAGACTGTTTGTTTCCCAGCTTATACAGACCAGGCTACCTTCCTACTCTCATGAGAACTGAATATAAAGAGGACTGGATATGGATTCTGGGAAGAAGGAATGAAAGCAAGAAGATAAGATCATGTTACAAGGGCAGGCCCCATTGGCAGCCATTTTGTGGCAAGCATATTACACTTGTAAAAGAAGCAACTAGAGTGATTTTGAGGCATTAAAATAGCCCAGAAAACAAATATGCAGTAAAACAATTAAGTTCTAAGGTGGAGTTTTCCTTCCGATTATTTAGCACAAGGTCAAACATCTGTATGCATATACATACCTATAATCTGAGTTTTTAATATACTCAAACATAGGTATGCATGTGATATATACACACATAAATGTGTATATATATATATATATATATATATATATATATATATATATATATATATATATATTTATATATAAACAAAGGGTAAAAGAACACCTAGACAAACCATTCAGTAAAAACTGCAAAAAAAAAACAGCTAAGCTAGAGGTTTCAGTGTGATACCTTAAACCTCCTGTAATGGAGGTCCATGGGATATATGTAAATGACCCTTTAAAGACATCAAGTGTTTCAGCTACATGGCTTCTGCATGTCTAAGACTTTATGATTATAGTCTGGCCAATAAAACCAAACCACACTAACTATGGACATATTTTGGCCTTTTTATTGACCTTGTCAGCACAGAATAAATGGATAGCTTGGCTATATTTCAGAAACACGGGCCCCGGGATTCATGAAGCTCAGCACAAGGATGGCGTTAGCCTTGTGCCGACCGTGCAGCGTAGAAATGGCACAGTAGCACCACATGCATATTAATGAAGGCACGCTGCCGCAACGTCCACGTGCATAGGAAACGTGTGCAAGTGCAGGGGGTGTGTCTAAGCGCTGCACGGAGGCTTGAACATATTGGCTGCAGACACGCAACCTAAAATGCTGACTAGTACAGCCTGCCTCTAATAATAATCATACCTGTCAGTGTCCGTGGATACTCAAATGTATGCAAAGCATCCAAGACAGTTTTGCGAACACCAAAATAAAAAGTAAACAGAAAGGCACGTAGCTGAATACTGAGTCCCCGTCCCTCGAACAAATGACATTTAAAACTCCGTGTCCGTATTCCATTGTAGTGTTGATTGTTATACCAAGTGGAAGCGAAACGCAGTGTATTAGCACACCGCTGCCATTTGCTAAGCCTAGCCCAATGGTTAGGGTTACCACCTGTCCCACTTTGTGAGGGAAAGTCCCTCTCTGTGCAGATGTATCCTTACCAAAACCATTATAAATTTTAAATGTCCTGCGATTGTACGACATAATTATGTCCCATATTTTATGTAATAGTTCCATACAATACGTATTTCTGTATGTAAAATACCTAAATGTTACAAGAAACAGAATAAGCAACTAAACTACTACAACAATAAGCTTTCATTTAGGCATAATACTAAAGTACTATCCATTGTACTGACTGTGGGTATGTGCTGGCCTGTAAACTCTGATATGTGTCCTGAAAATGTCCCATTTTGGTCATATGAAAAGGTGGCAACCCTACCAATGGTCAGAGCATTCGCTCAATATCTGCCCATTCGTGGTCCAAGTCGTCCTTGTCTGGACGGCCCAAAGATGAATGGGTATTACCCGGGTCTACCTACCATGTCATGAAAGATAAGTATTTGCGTGTACCTATGTGCGTGAAGTACAGCATGTGGAAGATCAAAAATGCTAGGGTAGTCCTCACAACCATATTTTTATCAGGGATATGTAATGTATGCAATGTGTTCTGTTGACTGTGCCATGAGCCATAAAGAGAAGGAATGGATGGTTTGTGTGGAATATGGGGGTGAGGGGTGATGGGTAATGTAATAATTTGCCAAGGAGAGACTAGGTCAGATGCACAATAGGTGAACTGGAGGTGTACGAGGGAGCAGTGGGTGACTCAGAAAGAAAACCAAAGAAGAAACATTCACATCCACAATACAACCTGACAGGCCATAGTGTAGAACGCAATCCCACAAACATATGAACATTAAAATGTGCGATACACATGTACAGAAACGTTACTGGCTCACACCTACATAATGATCTGGCCTGAACTGAGCCATCCAACCCCAACACACCTGGATACATAATTGAATACCCATCATCCCCTCCACAGCACACCCCCCCCTTCCTGAATGCCCACCAAAACCACCCATACTTGGGCTTCTAGCTTGGCGCAGCCATATCTGCACATAGCGACCCCTACTCATATCTAGTAGGCAGTCTCGCCCTAAGCAGTCTCAGGATTGCAAACTATTTATCCCTTGCATGTATAATCCTACCTCATTTTCATAAATCCAAAAGAATCGAGGTTATTGGTCCCCAAAATTTTTGGATATCCCTCATGGGATAAGTATCTTTTATAAAGATTAGACTTGGTGTCACAACATGATGTCCAGTCCCGTAGACATCTGGACACAAGTTGTATGAGCAGTAGTTGTCCAAAACCCTGCTCAGCCTCCAGCCGGTCCTGCAGAACCTATGACCCAGGGTTAAACACCTGACCATGATGTACGTCTCCCCACGTGCATTATTGGGAATATATACCTTTCACATTTGCATAGCCACACATCACACATACATGCATATAAGTAGTTGTCAAGTATGTGTCCAATTCATAAATATGTATACTTCCAAATGTAGACATATGTGTCTCAGAAACATATGAATAGTAACATGTACTATACATATGTACACCACCCAACTGTCACATTTATTTCCAGTAATGTGGCATGGCTGTACTAAAGTCATATATCTTAATTACTATCCATAGAGAATGTATTACTGATGGTTTAGTGATAAAACCAGTGACTATGGTGTTCCTGTTCCCGGGTCCAAGCCAAGCAAGGGCTAATTTTATATGATGGCCACAATAGTGACAGTCAGATATAGGGTGATTAAGGCGCTTTAAAGCAGATGTAAGTAGGGTTACCACCTGTCCCACTTTGCGAGGGACAGTCCCTTTTTGGGCAGTTGTGTCCTGACCAAAATTATTAAAATGGCAAATGTCCTGAGATTATAGGAAATAATTATGTCCCATATTTCATGAAACAGTTGCATAAAATAGTTATTTCTGTATGTAAAATACATAAATGTTACAAGAAACAGAATAAGCAACTAAACTGCTTAAAGAATAAGCTTTCATTTAGGCAAAAACGTCAAGTACTATCCTTTGTACTGACCGTGGGTATGTGTCAGCCTGTAAAATCTGATGTGTCTCCTGAAAATGTCTCACTTAGGCCATTTGAAAAGGTGGCAACTGTAGACGTAAGTGGGTATGCAAGCATGTAAGCGCGACGGTAAGTGGCGGTGATTCAGCGGTATGGGAAATGTAAATAAGCATGTAGGTGTATACGCATGTGTATGCACAGACTGAGATATATATCTATATATATGAAGAATGAACATGGTCACAATATAGCAGGGGAACCCTCCGTAATATTTAGTGCTGTTATATCAGGTTGGTCAGAGGTGAGCACACCTCTGCATCCCCAACCACAGGTAGGATGCTACAAGTGGAACTATCTATGTCCCCGTGCTAAGTCTGACTTTCAAACAGGTACAGGGCAGTTCCAATCAACAGTCAGATGAGCCGAAAATCGGAAGACTAATTGAACACTCTGACCATGATATGAACGTATGTCCCAGGACTATAAGCTTGGGACGTCTGAATATACTTGGAGTGAGCCAACATACAGGACATGTCTAAAGCAGTAGGGAATGGTGCATGTGCAGTAGTGCGGTTTTCCCAACAGGAAAATGGATGCCTGCTGTGTTAGTGAAGTGTTGAGGCATGTGTTTGGGTAACTATGAACCATGGGTATACATATAATGAAGCAGAACACAAATAGTGTAGTGGTTAGAACATCCGACTATCGATCAGACGTTGCCGGGTCAACTGTAGCACACACCATTTATGACACGTAATCCATATACGAGCATATATTGCTAAATTTATGCTGTATAACGATATAGTACCAATGAAATGTGAACTGGGGTGAGGTATCACAGTAAGAATGTAGAAGGTTTTTGCGTGACGTGAATCGGCGGTTAAATGGAAAACCCCAGCTGAAAAGTGTTGTACTCACCCTTTGTCCAATGGCCCTTGTTCCGCCCAGCAACACAATAAACCGTGTCGGCCAGGCTCAATGCCAGGACCCTACATATCACAATCAATGTGATTTACCACTAAGCCACTGCAGTTATACCTATGTCGATGTTATCACAAACATAGCAGACAGCACAGTCAGTCAACAGTATGATCAAAGTAATTAAATCATACAGATGTGTAGGCATGCATACGTGTACACACACACACACACACACACACACACACACACATATATATCTGAAACACCTAAATGTTATAAGAAACTGAATAAGCAACTAAAATGCTACAAGAATAAGCTGTCATTTAGGCAGAAAAGTGAGGTTCTGTCCTTTTTACTGTCTGTTGGTATGTGCTGGCCTGCAAAATCTTGATGTTTGTACCAAAAATAATCCACTTTGGCCGTTTGAAAGGGTGGCGACTATATATATATATATATATATATATATATATATATATATATATATATATATATATATATATATATCTACAGAACGAACATAGGAACAATAAAGCATTCATAATGAATGTAAATGAAAATAGCAGTGGAACACACGTATTATCTAGTGCTGACATATCAAGCTGGCAAGAGGTGGCCAAAATCCCTGCATCTCTAACCACAGGCAGGATACTAACAGTGGCAGTTACCTTGTCCATGTGCTTAATCTGACTTTCAGATGGGTACAGGGCAGTTCCGGTTCCCAGTCAGACAAGCCTAAAACCGGACGACCACATGAGCACCCTGAAATCAAATACATGTATGTTGCAGGACTATAGGCTTTGGAGGTCTGAATATACTCTGAGTGAGTCAACATGTGGCATGGTTCCAGAGTAGTAGGGAATGGCGCATGTGTAGTAGTGCGGTTTCCCAACAGGAAAATGGATGCCTGCTGTGTGAGTGAAGTGTTGAGGCATGTGTTCGAGTAACTATGAGCCATGGGTATACATATAA
>NC_056736.1:84846321-84861321 GCF_019279795.1 Protopterus annectens | reverse complement strand
CTTTGTATTCTGTCTGAGTGGACTACAGTGGTATGACCAATACATTTAGATAGCTGAAGGGGAAGATTTCACAAACTGATGATTTTGTGCTTACTGACAGTAGCCAATGAAAGTGAAGACAGAAGGAAATATGGTCAAATTAACATAAGGTACAGATAACTAGAAAGACAGTTGAGTTTAGAAACACAACAGCACCAGAGTGGGAGCGTGGGGGAAAATTTAATTTCTGCATGATTCACAAGAGACACAGCTGTGGTCTCTTTCCTAGTTTAAATATGCAATTAAAAGTGGAATACAAGTAAAACAAAATGTAAAGAAAATAAACCACAATATACAAAATAGAAGAAGGCAATGAAGCAATACAAAAATGCAAGAAAGCAAAAACAAATTAACCTTTCCTTTACAGCAATCTGTGGCATAGTCTGAGTGAATTTTTCCAGTAAAGCCTTGATTTTTTTTCTTTTACCCCTTAAATAGAAGGTTAATAATATAAAAATGTATAGCTCACTACTAACGCAATGGCTAGTAACAGAATCACTTTCACGATGCTTTAAGTAGAATAAATCAAACCTTTCGGTCCAGTTACATAAAACAAACTCCACCAGAAGAAAAAATGTAATTTTCAAAGACCTTTTGGTCCTATTTTATTAAAAAACAACTAAAAGCTCAATAAACGAGCATATATACAACTCAAAAATTTGTGGTTTGTGTCCAATTCAAAGGTTGAAACCTTAGTTTAGATCCAAAATATAAAACGAGAACTTCTTAATGGCAAATATTTACCAAAACAGAACATAGAGTCATAAGCCACAAAGTCCTCAACTGCTGCTGATCTTCCCCGTGAAAAATAAATCAGTTGCTGAAGCTGCATATACTGCAAATAGAACTTCCACGCTGTCAAAGGCTGAATGCGACTCTTGCAGTACGTAGATATAGAATTTTTTCTGTAGATAATATTAGCTGGTTCAGCTACCTGTAAAGTCCCAAAATAACTCGATAAGTGCTTTTGGTAAAACCTTCTTCAGATCATATCAAATAGGGACTCCATCTTTTCCTTTTAAGATAGATCTCAGCCAATGAGTTTCCAAATACTAAATGGCGCCTTTTTTCAAAAAAATAACAGCCAATAGCTGTACTATTAGTGCAACACACCTTCTCTTTACGTAATACTAGGTCGCCTAGTATTTAAAATAGGCTTTAAAGGTATAACAGCATTCAAGCCTGGAGGGCAATCCGCTCGTAAATTAATGATACACCTTATATATATATATATAGATATATATATATATCTACAGAACGAACATAGGAACAATAAAGCATTCATAATGAATGTAAATGAAAATAGCAGTGGAACACACGTATTATCTAGTGCTGACATATCAAGCTGGCAAGAGGTGGCCAAAATCCCTGCATCTCTAACCACAGGCAGGATACTAACAGTGGCAGTTACCTTGTCCATGTGCTTAATCTGACTTTCAGATGGGTACAGGGCAGTCCCGGTTCCCAGTCAGACAAGCCTAAAACCGGACGACCACATGAGCACCCTGAAATCAAATACATGTATGTTGCAGGACTATAGGCTTTGGAGGTCTGAATATACTCTGAGTGAGTCAACATGTGGCATGGTTCCAGAGTAGTAGGGAATGGCGCATGTGTAGTAGTGCGGTTTCCCAACAGGAAAATGGATGCCTGCTGTGTGAGTGAAGTGTTGAGGCATGTGTTCGAGTAACTATGAGCCATGGGTATACATATAATTGCATCAGAACACCAATAGTGTAGTGGTTAGAGCATCTGCCTAATGAACAGGCATTCACGGTTCAAGTTCGACTATAGCACATATCATTTTCCTTGTGGAATGAATGTTGTTCTGCTGTAAAGCCGACATTAAAACATGTAAAAGTGAATGTGTGTATCGCATGGGACTATTAACCAGATCCCTTCAATCAAAGTGGTACTGTCATAATGAGTAAGGCACAAGTAAGCACAAATAAGTGGCAGTAAACATATGTAACACACAGTAAGCATATGCGAGTGTGCCTGCATGGGTGCAAGCAGCGCCCAGCATAGGAAATGTATATATGTATGTACAGATATATATGTATGTTTACATATATATATATATATATATATATATAATATATATATATATATACACACACACACACACACACACACACACACACACACACACACACACACACACACACACACACATATGTGTGTATAGATATATATATCTACATACATTAAATATATATATATATATATATATATATATATATATATATATATATATATATAGATATGAAGAATGAACGTTGTAACAATAAAGCATACACAAAGGATGTGAAGGGAATAAAAAGCAAATATGGTATTATATAGTGCTGTCAGTGTATGTCATAAAAAGCTGCCCAGGAGTGAGAAGAGCACTGCTACTCACACCACAGGCAGGGTTTTACCAGTGGGAGTAACATCGTTGAATTGCTAAGTCTACTTTACACACAGACGGAAAGTAGTCCATGCTGGGACCACCAAAAATTGTAAAGTGCAAATGGCCGTAATCCATAACCCCCAGAAAAGGCATGTATGTGCAAATATTACATGGCGGGAGTGCCTGTGAATACATGAGGTGGGACAAAATATGTGTAGGGCCCCAAACGCTCTGGAGAGGGCAATGTGTAAAGGTGTGTCATGGCTGCGATAAGTGGATAATGGAAGTTATGTGTGTAAATTCAACACGGGCGGGGTGGAGGAACTATGGGTATGAAATTATGGATCCAGGCGTGCCAGGGTTGGATGGCCTGTTCTAACTCGACCGCCCCATGGAGGTCAGGTAGTTTGTAATAGGTATATATGCATACACACTTGCAGACAACAATATGTAGAAGTACATTCTCTGTAACATATGCATTCCAAGTATTTAACTGTCTAATTGTAAAATAAATACACTAAACACGTACATAACTAGGCTCCCATGTTGAACGTGTCCGATACCGCATAGTCATACATATTAATGAATTGTAGTGTCATGTTAACGGGAGTAAAGATGTAATAAAGTCTAGAGTCTAATCCTGCCATAAACACTTGCATGTCCCATGTGGGTCAGCCCGGTAATAGCAAAACATATTCCTTTGGTCGCTCACGTCAACAATGTTTGTGGACTAAATGTATGGGAGGTCAGAGGATACGTGGATTGAGTAAACCGATGGGATGGCTCTATAGGAGTAGGGTGTGGCCAGTGTGTAGTGTTGTTGATATTCCATGAATCTGACAGGAGAATGGATGACAGCAGTGTTAGGGAGGCGTTGGGGTGTGTTTGGGGAACCAGGAGCCATGGGTATATGGGTATATGGGTATATATGCATATGGAGCGGCACAGCAATAGTGCATTCGTTAGAGCAACCCCCTAATGAACAGATGTTCTCGTACCAAATCACACTGTATCACATTCCAATTACAATCGGTAATCTGTACATGAACATATTGCAACATCTCTCCGCTGTATAACGTGCTAAATACCGATTACAAGATAACTGGAGTGAAGTGTAGGTGTCATAATGAATAAGGCACTAGTATGCTGGTGAAGCAGATATAAACACCATTATGCATGTGTCGGGGAATGTATTGGTTTACAGACACACAGATATATATATATATATATATATATATATATATATATATATATATATGAATATATACATATATGTATATATATATATATATATATATATATATATATATATATATATATATATATATATATATACACATATATGTACATATATAAATACATAAATACGTATATATATATATATATATATATATATATATATATATATATATATATATATATATATATATATATATATATATATGTGTGTGTGTGTGTGTGTATGTGTGTGTGTGCGCGTAGATATATAGAGATACGCAGCTATGATAGGAAAAAGCACACAGGAATAACATTTGTTCACAGACTATGGCAATGGAAGTGAGGAGCCCAAGCAAGACACATGACACACGCAGCATGCCCTTCCACCCCCCCCCCCCCACAGCCGGACACGGGAACTATACACGCAAGCAATGTAAAGTGTCCACTGCTCCCCAGACCACAGGCAGGATACACCCGGGGGGGGCACAGTAAACCCGTGGATTCTAATCATGGAACACATACTGGAGCGTCCCTTGCAGGACACCCCAAAAATTGGCCAAACCATAGGAATGCGATAGATCATCCAGTTTGTCCGCGGTGTATACAGACTTGGAATACAAGCGTGGGTAACCCAGATTACCCATGGGCCGAGACAATTGTATGAAATGGGTCCCGTGAAGTGGAGAATGGGCAGCGTGTAGTGGTGTTTCCAGAACCCACCAGGTCCCAGAGTAAGGATGGGTGCTTTTGAGAAGGCGAGGGTGGGGGGAGTTATGGGTAGCTACGTATGGGTCTAGGTGTGCAGGTGTTGGCTGATTTTGGCCAATATGGACAGCCCTAGGGATGCAAGCGAATGTGTTCATTGGGCAGAGGCGTCACCCAATGAGCAGCTACACCCACTGCGAGACCCACTAAAGCAAAGTATAATCTATATGGCATGGAACGGAATAATCAGATGTAGACGTATATAAGTAGAGCTATGTGTGTGTGTGTATGTGTACCCATAGTGAGATAGAGATATGTTTCTCCCTCGCCGTAGTACGAATGTATACATACAGAGAAAGAATACAGGTACATACCTACATATGAATCTATACATATGCAGACAACCATAGACTCATATATCGTTAGATCACATATATATATATATATATATATATATATATATATATATATATATATATATATTTTTTACAAATATATATATATATATATATATATATATATATATATATATATAGATATATATACAGCAAGATATGAATATACATGTATGCATACATATGCAGATATATCTGTATATATTAATGTAAATAGATATATATATGTTATAGTAAATATACACATGTATATATCTAGGATATGATGCAGCAGTTATGAGTAACATATGTTCAGTCTGGGCATATGTTGGTGGGAGGTCCAATAAACAAACGTCTACCCCCCACTCACCCAGCTAGGCCGGTGAGACATACAAACACGCAATAAAGGTAAATACACCACTGCTTCCCAGACCACTGGCAGGAAACTACCAGTGGGAGAGATCTGCAAGGTCTACACTTGAAACATGGACAGCGATGTCCCTTGTGGGACATCAAAAATTTAGTGATTGTAGCCAAGCCCTGTAATGATTGATCCGACCAGGCTGTAGATGTACACGGACCAATAGGTTGTGCAAGCCTGATAACACATGGGTTGACACAGCATACGACATGTGTCCCAACACGGGGAGAGTGGGCAGTGTATAGGGGTGTGTTTATACCCCACCTGTGCCCAAAGTAAGGATGAGTGCTGTAGAGGAGTGGCAGGTAGGGGAACTATGGGTATGCGATTATGGGCCTAATCGTGCAGGTGTTGGCTAGCAGGGCCATTTTAAGACCGCCCCATGGATGTAAGTAATATTCTGATCTGGGCATAGCAGATGCCCGTACCTCCCAAACCTTAAGAGCACATCCACTGGATAGTTCGTAAACCATTGGGGGAACACATAGGGACCATACCATTGAACTGTTCCCGATTACCAGGGACGTCCGTGATTATGAATCAGAATCTAACTCTGTCCCAACTAAACCCTCCTAGAACTAGTAATATTAGGAGGAAAGGTGGTGGAATACATGTAATGAATAATGACAACATGTAAGAGCCATAAACAGCATGTACCTCAGACAATGTGTATGAATACATATGCTCTGGGTCTATCAATGTGTCAGGTTAGCAGTGGTGGCTGGTGACTTCAAATCAAAGGGGGGGCTGCAGGAGACAGCTGAATGAGTGGGATCAATGGGAAGGGGTGTGGCCAACTAGAAAGGGGAGGGGTTATGTCCAAAACCACAAAAACTGTAACTTTAATTAAATACGCTGCCCTGGGTGCCAAACCATCATTATGATAGTCCAATCAAGGCAAAATGAAGTGTAGAAGAAAACAAATATTTTAATGCATTGGCTGCATGACAGCTTACTTAATATCTAGATGGAAACAAAAAGGTTGTGAGACATGAAAAAATAAATTACTTTTTAAATACATTACTGGAATGCCAGTCAAAATCAAGTATAAGAAAAATAAGCAGCACTCAACTCAAGCCACTTCTCCTTGCCCTGCGGTTCTAGTTATGATTTATATTCAGCTTTATTAAAGTACCAAGTAACATGCTGAAAGTAGCAATCTCTGTGATACCCCCGCTTGTAAAAATATTTCTTATCCAAAAAAGACCTGCTGCGTGACAACAACTATCTACTTGTTTCATGGGGAAAACATGATCAAAGTAAAAAATGAAAAGCAAACAAGAAACAAGCTCAAGATACAAAGGATTACTGCACAGGTTATGGACCACACACAATAGACTGGCATTCTGTTTAGTTTACAGGTAAAGCCTGCAAAGATGACTGCAAGTCCCAACAAATGTAATGAGCTTCTTAAAATAATGCAATAATCCAAGATGACTATTAAGAGGCAGAATGTGGGCAATAATTGCTGGTCTTGGAGTAGATGTTACAGATTTTAAATGCAAGTAGGAAAAATAGGCTAATATTCTACAAGTCACAGTGTGCAGTAAGCAGTTGTGTATGAAAGAGGGTGTAACTTAAGCTTTAGCTATCTAAGTGGGGTGCCATTAATTTTAAAAGAGCAAGATAGATTGGAAAGGTTGGACACTTTGTATTCTGTCTGAGTGGACTACAGTGGTATGACCAATACATTTAGATAGCTGAAGGGGTAGATTTCACAAACTGATGATTTTGTGCTTACTGACAGTAGCCAATGAAAGTGAAGACAGAAGGAAATATGCGGTCAAATTAACATAAGGTACAGATAACTAGAAAGACAGTTGAGTTTAGAAACACAACAGCACCAGAGTGGGAGCGTGGGGGAAAATTTAATTTCTGCATGATTCACAAGAGACACAGCTGTGGTCTCTTTCCTAGTTTAAATATGCAATTAAAAGTGGAATACAAGTAAAACACAATGTAAAGAAAATAAACCACAATATACAAAATAGAAGAAGGCAATGAAGCAATACAAAAATGCAAGAAAGCAAAAACAAATTAACCTTTCCTTTACAGCAATCTGTGGCATAGTCTGAGTGAATTTTTCCAGTAAAGCCTTGATATTTTTTCTTTTACCCCTTTAATAGAAGGTTAATAATATAAAAATGTATAGCTCACTACTAACGCAATGGCTAGTAACAGAATCACTTTCACGATGCTTTAAGTAGAATAAATCAAACCTTTCGGTCCAGTTACATAAAACAAACTCCACCAGAAGAAAAAATGTAATTTTCAAAGACCATTCGGTCCTATTTTATTAAAAAACAACTAAAAGCTCAATAAACGAGCATATATACAACTCAAAAATTTGTGGTTTGTGTCCAATTCAAAGGTTGAAACCTTAGTTTAGATCCAAAATATAAAACGAGAACTTCTTAATGGCAAATATTTACCAAAACAGAACATAGAGTCATAAGCCACAAAGTCCTCAACTGCTGCTGATCTTCCCCGTGAAAAATAAATCAGTTGCTGAAGCTGCATATACTGCAAATAGAACTTCCATGCTGTCAAAGGCTGAATGCGACTCTTGCAGTATGTAGATATAGAATTTTTTCTGTAGATAATATTAGCTGGTTCAGCTACCTGTAAAGTCCCAAAATAACTCGATAAGTGCTTTCGGTAAAACCTTCTTCAGATCATATCAAATAGGGACTCCATCTTTTCCTTTTAAGATAGATCTCAGCCAATGAGTTTCCAAATACTAAATGGCGCCTTTTTTCAAAAAAATAACAGCCAATAGCTGTACTATTAGTGCAACACACCTTCTCTTTACGTAATACTAGGTCGCCTAGTATTTAAAATAGGCTTTAAAGGTATAACAGCATTCAAGCCTGGAGGGCAAACCACTCGTAAATTAATGATACACCTTGTTTCACATAATTCAGTATTATTGGTGATATCTCCTCGCTTGATCTTACTATGTATCTGATCAATGGCTTTAAAATTAAAACTATGATTCGGAAAATTCTTAATATGAACTGCTAGTGCATTGTGCATATCTGCCTTGCGTATGTCATTCAAATGTCGCAGTATCCTTTTTTTAAAAATCTGATTCGTTTTTCCAACATAGAATGAAGTGCAATTTCTACAAGTTGCCAAATAAACTATGTTCTTGGAAGTACAGGTCACTTTACATTCAAATATGTATTCACGATCAGTATTCGGATGTCTGAAAACATTGCTTTTATCTATATGTCCACAAGCCATGCAATTGCCACATGGAAAAGTCCTTTTTCTTCCTGTTGAAACTGGTTTTCCAAAACCATCCTTGGTGCATAGAAGCCTTTTAATATTTTTTCTATTCTTATAACCATAACATGGTGTTTCACCCACTATTTTGCAAAGATTAGAATCTTTAGTTAAAATTGGCCAAAAATTTGAGATAATCTCTTTAACTTGTTTATTATCTGTGCTGAATGTTAACATTAATCTTGTAGGTTGTACATTCATATTTGTGTCTTGTTCAGTAGACACTGCAAAGTTACTACAGGAATTTCTGACTAAGACATCATTAATTTCTTTATTCTGGAAATTGGTTAAAGTTTGAAGAGTCTCTTCTTCAGAGTATCCACGTCTCAATAGACGTTCCTTCAAATCAATGGTTTTCTGTTGGACAACCTCCTTCCTTGAGCATCTTTTAGTGATTCTCGATATTTCATTTTTCATTATATTTTTAGTAATATGTCTTGGATGCATGCTGTTCCTATGGAGGTAGTTGTTCCTCCAAGTTGTCTTCCTAAACAGAGATGTCTCTAGATCACCTACATCATTTTTGTTGATGCAAACATCAAGAAAACTGATTTGATGTCATGAATGTTCACTTGTCAGTTTCAAAAATGAAGTAGTTCCATTTAGATATTGCAAAAATTGTTCAAACTGTATTTCATTACCTTCCCACAATAAAAAGAGATCATCTACAAAACAGCCAAAAAATTAAACACAATGAAACCATGGATTGGTGGGGCTAAGAATGTATTGTCTCTCCCAATCTGATAGGACAATGTTAGCATAACTATTAGCACAGGGGGTGCCCATGGCTACTCCCCATCGCTGCCAGTAAATATCTTGGCCATAGGTGAAAAAGTTGGTTTCAAGTACCATTTCTAATAAAGAGCAAATTAAATTTGCATTTTTATAATTATTACTTGCTCCAATGATTTTTCTGACAATTTCCAACCCATATGCATTTGGAATAGAGGTGAATAAACTTGTAACATCCACTGTAGTCAGCAGCAGATTGCTCTTGTCATTAGTTATCTGCATAACTGTATTCAATTTCTTCAGAAAGTCATCAGTCTCGTAGTACAGTAGGTATACTGGCTAACAAGGTTTTCAGTTCTTTTTCGACAAAGAGAGACATGGTCTCTGTTATCCAGCCTTGAACAGCTACTATTGGGTGAAGTGGTGGATTACTAATACTCTTATGTATTTTCGGTAACCCACTGATAGAAGGGATGGTAGGATGGTCAATTTTGAAAAAGTCATACTGTTCAGTATCTATACTGCCTTCCAGTAACATAAAACAGTTGATCTTGTACTTTCTTAATATGCAAATCAAGTTTCTGAGGGTTGACTAGCATATATGTTGTCTGGTCTCCCAGCATAGTTTCCATTCCAGTCCTATATTTTTCCGAGGTAAGTATTACAATACTTCCTCCCTTGTCAGCTGGTTTCAGCACTATATCATCATTATATTGTAAATCAAGGATGGCCTGTCTTTCTTGTGGAGAGACATTATGAAAATGCTTGGTGTCTTTACCTCCTCTTATCTTCTCCACTTCATCACTACACATCCGAAGAAATAAGTCGAGTGCTGGATGATTGGTCGGAACAAATTCACTAGGTTTTTTAAGTGCCCTATGACCTTGCTTCACATTTCCAAATATATTTTTAAAGATACATTACGTGCAAAACATTTTAAGTCTAAAACAAATTCACTAAGATCTGATTTAAAAGATGGTATAAAACTCAGACCTTTTTCTAAAACACTCAGTTCTTCATTGCTTAAAATATGTCTCGACAGGTTCACTACCAAAGAGTTTTCATCTAATTCATAGTCTTTTTCCTTTTCCTGTCTTGGCTCATGGCCTGTGGATTCTTGTGTTGATTCTGCTTCAAGAAAACTGGTAAATGCTGTGTGAGTGGAATATGAACCACACCTTTTTTAGGGAGAGTGCCTATATCTCCAGGTTTAACACCCGGTTCCACAGAAGTAGTAGCATTTCCATCCAAAGTTATTGCAGATTCTGTTCAAGAACAACTCAGTTGCTCAATCACTAATGGTCTTACTTCTGCATCCATTCTAATAGTTGAAGTTGGAACACTATTTAATGGTATGCTTCTTTTTCCAGAGTTTCTCAGGTTACTTGTGTCAGTTCTCTTTTCATCTCTAGGCCATTCAAAGATCCTTCCATTCTTAAAATCCATAATGTCCCTTGATAGTTTCTTGTTTTTTTGTTCTTTTAACCTTAACTCACATGCATTCAGATTGAATTGTAACATCTCCAGTTTATTCACTTGAGAATCAGTCAGATCAAATTTCTCAAGTTCCACTTGCTTTTCTTTTATGAAATCACTGATTTTCAATTCTTCTGGTTTGAAAAAAATCTATTAATAAACACATATATCGAAAGCTTGTTTCTAAGTTTATAGCTTGCCATTTTGCTAGCAAATCTGGGAATTGATTTCCATTACTTGGCATACACTTTACTCTCATCCCTCTTGGTATTACTTGGTTGTGCATGCTCGCTTCCATATGGAAGCGTTGCCATGTTAGCCTTTTAAGGCGATAAGCAGCTGCTTCTACTTCTCCTAATATATGTTCAAAATTACCATCGTCCGCCCCCTCTCAAATTTCAGATGTAATAACGGGTTAGCAACACCCTCTGGAGAAAACATCCCTGAGTTAGTTGACATAAATTCAAATACATTGCACGTTTTATGACAAACACGTACATCTTCAGTGCTTGTCTTAGCCCTGTGTAGTGAGTAGATACCAAACTGAAACAATAATAGAAAAATATATAGCTCACTACTAACGCAACGGCTAGTAAACAAAAAATCTGTAAGGAAAAAATCAAGCCGCAACTCCATAGCTGTAACATAATCACTTTCACGATGCTTTAAGTAGAATAAATCAAACCTTTCGGTCCAGTTAGATAAAACAAACTCCACCAGAAGAAAAAATTTAATTTTCAAAGACCATTCGGTCCTATTTTATTAAAAAACAACTAAAAGCTCAATAAACAAGCATATATAGAACTCAAAAATTCATGGTTTGTGTCCGATTCAAAGGATCAAACCTTAGTTTAGATCCAAAATATAAAACGAGAACTTCTTAATGCAAATATTTACCAAAACAGAACATAGAGTCATAAGCCACAAAGTCCTCAACTGCTGCCGATCTTCCCCATGAAAAATAAATTAGTTGCTGAAGCTGCATATACTGCAAATAGAACTTCCATGCTGTCAAAGGCTGAATGCGACTCAAATGCCTTGCAGTACGTAGATATAGAAAATTTTCTGTAGATAATATTAGCTGGTTCAGCTACCTGTAAAGTCCCAAAATAACTCGATAAGTGCTTTCGGTAAAACCTTCTTCAGATCATATCAAATAGGGACTCCATCTTTTCCTTTTAACATAGATCTCAGCCAATGAGCTTCCAAATACTAAATGGCGCCTTTTTTCAAAAAAATAACAGCCAATGGCTTTACTATTAGTGCAACACACCTTCTCTTTACGTAATACTAGTTCTCCTAGTATTTAAAATAGGCTTTACGGGTATAACAGCATTCAAGCCTGGAGGGCAATCCGCTCGTAAATTAATGATCCACCTTGTTTCACATAATTTAGTATTATTGGTGATATCTCCTCGCTTGATCTTACTATGAATCTGATCAATGGCTTTAAAATTAAAACTATGATTTGGAAAATTCTTAATATGAACTGCTAGTGCATTGTGCATATCTGCCTTGCGTATGTCATTCAAATGTTGCAGTATCCTTTTTTTAAAAATCTGATTCGTTTTTCCAACATAGAATGAAGTGCAATTTCTACAATTTGCCAAATAAACTATGTTCTTGGAAGTACAGGTCACTTTACATTCAAATATGTATTCACGATCAGTATTCGGATGTCTGAAAACATTGCTTTTATCTATGTCCACAAGCCATGCAATTGCCACACAGAAAAGTCCTTTTTCTTCCTGTTGAAACTGGTTTTCCAAAACCATCCTTGGTGCATAGAAGCCTTTTAATATTTTTTCTATTCTTATAACCATAACATGGTGTTTCACCCACTATTTTGCAAAGATTAGAATCTTTAGTTAAAATTGGCCAAAAATTTGAGATAATCTCTTTAACTTGTTTATTATCTGTGCTGAATGTTAACATTAATCTTGTAGGTTGTACATTCATATTTGTGTCTTGTTCAGTAGACACTGCAAAGTTACTACAGGAATTTCTGACTAAGACATCATTAATTTCTTTATTCTGGAAATTGGTTAAAGTTTGAAGAGTCTCTTCTTCAGAGTATCCACGTCTCAATAGACGTTCCTTCAAATCAATGGTTTTCTGTTGGACAACCTCCTTCCTTGAGCATCTTTTAGTGATTCTCGATATTTCATTTTTCATTATATTTTTAGTAATATGTCTTGGATGCATGCTGTTCCTATGGCGGTAGTGGTTCCTCCAAGTTGTCTTCCTAAACAGAGATGTCTCTAGATCACCTACATCATTTCTGTTGATGCAAACATCAAGAAAACTGATTTGATGTCGTGAATGTTCACTTGTCACTTTCAAAAATGAAGTAGTTCAATTTAGATATTGCAAAAATTGTTCAAACTGTATTTCATTACCTTCCCACAATAAAAAGATATCATCTACAAAACAGCCAAAAAATTAAACACAATGAAACCATGGATTGGTGGGGCTAAGAATGTATTGTCTCTCCCAATCTGATAGGACAATGTTAGCATAACTATTAGCGCAGGGGGTGCCCATGGCTACCCCCCATCTCTGCCAGTAAATATCTTGGCCATAGGTGAAAAAGTTGGTTTCAAGTACCATTTCTAATAAAGAGCAAATTACATTTGCATTTTTATAATTATTACTTGCTCCAATGATTTTTCTGACAATTTCCAACCCATATGCATTTGGAATAGAGGTGAATAAGCTTGTAACATCCACTGTAGTCAGCAGCAGATTGCTCTTGTCATTAGTTATCTGCATAACTGTATTCATTTTCTTCAGAAAGTCATCAGAGTCTCATAGTACAGTAGGTATATTGGCTAACAAGGTTTTCAGTTCTTTTTCAACAAAGAGAGACATGGTCTCTGTTATCCAGCCTTGAACAGCTACTATTGGGCGAAGTGGTGGATTACTAATACTCTTATGTATTTTCGGTAACCCACTGATAGAAGGGATGGTAGGATGGTCAATTTTGAAAAAGTCATACTGTTCAGTATCTATACTGCCTTCCAGTAACATATAAAACAGTTGATCTTGTACTTTCTTAATATGCAAATCAAGTTTCTGAGGGTTGACTAGCATATATGTTGTCTGGTCTCCCAGCATAGTTTCCATTCCAGTCCTATATTTTTCCGAGGTAAGTATTACAATACTTCCTCCCTTGTCAGCTGGTTTCAGCACTATATCATCATTATATTGTAAATCAAGGATGGCCTTTCTTTCTTGTGGAGAGACATTATGAAAATGCTTGGTGTCTTTACCTCCTCTTATCTTCTCCACTTCATCACTACACATCCGAACAAATAAGTCAAGTGCTGGATGATTGGTCAGAACAAATTCACTAGGTTTTTTAAGTGCCCTATGACCTTGCTTCACATTTCCAAATATATTTTTTAAAGATACATTACGTGCAAAACATTTTAAGTCTAAAACAAATTCACTTAGATCTGATTTAAAAGATGGTATAAAACTCAGACCTTTTTCTAAAACACTCAGTTCTTCATTGCTTAAAATATGTCTTGACAGGTTCACTACCAAAGAGTTTTCATCTAATTCATAGTCTTTTTCCTTTTCCTGTCTTGGCTCATGGCCTGTGGTTTCTTGTGTTGATTCTGCTTCAAGAAAACCGGTAAATGCTGTGAGAGTGGAATATGAACCATACCTTTTTTAGGGAGAGTGCCTATATCTCCAGGTTTAACATCCAGTTCCACAGAAGTAGTAGCATTTCCATCCAAAGTTATTGCAGATTCTGTTCAAGAACAACTCAGTTGCTCAATCACTAATGGTCTTATTTCTGCATCCATTCTAATAGTTGAAGTTGGAACACTATTTAATGGTATGCTTCTTTTTCCAGAGTTTCTCAGGTTACTTGTGTCAGTTCTCTTTTCATCTCTAGGCCATTCAAAGATCCTTCCATTCTTAAAATCCATGATGTCCCTTGATAGTTTCTCGTTTTTTTGTTCTTTTAACCTTAACTCACATGCATTCAGATTGAATTGTAATGTCTCCAGTTTATTCACTTGAGAATCAGTCAGATCAAATTTCTCAAGTTCCACTTGCTTTTCTTTTATGAAATCACTGATTTTCAATTCTTCTGGTTTAAAAAAAATCTATTAATAAACACATATATTGAAAGCTTGTTTCTAAGTTTATAGCTTGCCATTTTGCTAGCAACTCTGGGAATTGATTTCCATAACTTGGCATACACTTTACTCTCATCCCTCTTGGTATTACTTGGTTATGCATGCCCGCTTCCAAATGGAAGCGTTGCCATGTTAGCCTTTTAAGGCGATAAGCAGCTGCTTCTACTTCTCCAAATATATGTTCAAAATTACCATCGTCCG
>NC_056736.1:84798821-84841321 GCF_019279795.1 Protopterus annectens | reverse complement strand
ACTCACTCAAACCATTAGTCAGCTCAAGCTGAACTGCCTAAAAACACAGATCTGAGTGCCTAGCTATTCAGAGCTTTTCTGCCACTGAGGAGAATGCTGCACTGTGGGCTTTTGAGGATCGACAGTTAGCTAGTGCTGTTCCTTTGCTGAGCATACAAGATGTTTATCATATTGATCAGTGCTGCAATAGCCTTAGCTATATGGCTTATATCCTGCAATAGATATAACAGCTTGTCAGCTTCCAAAGCTTCAGGGCAGCTTCCACAGGCCCAAACCATTAGTCAGCTGAAGTGACTAAAAAGACAAGTTTGGGTGCAAAGCCCTTCAGAGCTTTACTGCCATTGAAGAGTAAGGTCCTCTGCTGGCTTTTGAGAATCAGCTGTCAGCTTGTGCTAGTTCTTTGCTTGGCAGAGAAGTTCCCTTTGGAGAAAAACCTTCTGCATTATTAAACTTGTTTAATTGTACTTTCCTGTTTATGAAACTTATTTTTAAGCTAGGAGTATATGTTTTAACAAACTGTCACATGACTTAATTGTTCTTGCCAGTTTAAAAGTTCTTTTAAGCAACTGAAAACCATTTTCTTTTGAATATACTATGTTTATTTTACTTTTGAGGGCTGTCAAAATGTTTTAAAGTATTTTTACTATGTTTTTGTATGAAAAAAAGTTATTTTTAAAGACTTTACATTTTTACAAAATTTTGCTGCTTGTTTTCCCAAGGAAAGAGGCACAGTTTTTGACTTGAACATGGAAAAACTACTGGTCTTAAGGTCCATACTTCTTTCAGTCTCAAAAAAAAAAAAAAAAAAAAGTTAATCAAACAGCCTTGGCCATTACAGCAGGTTGATAATTTGCATTAGACACAAGTGGGTGACTCTGCTGTGGCCCTAGCTTATTCCTCAGGCCATTCATTTTTTTTTTACTCTGGATCCCTCTGGTGTAGCACCTACAACCACTATGAACCAGAGGGAAGCCACATCCTCTGTGTCTGTTGGGGTTCCTTCATCAGTCAAGGGAGAGCCACTCTTGTCAGTCCTGGGAGAGGAAATAAGGAATGCTTCCCTTTTTAGTCAGAATGTTGTGCCCATCCCTGGGGAAGCTGCTCCTGCCATTAATAACACTGTTGGCCACACATTGCTGTTAAACAGAAACAGAAAATTTAACATGTATCTACTCCACTTCAAATTTCTTTGGCTAGGAGTAATTTACTGGTCTGGCTTAGGATTTAATTCAGGCTATTGATTCTTATTATAAGGTGGCTTTAGCAAAAGGAAGAGGGGTACCTCTGTTACTGAAGAGATTCAAGATTTTGAATCTGGGTATGAAGATGAAGAGACAGATACAGGGGTTTCTCCTCAGTTTTCTGATTCAGAATCAGGGGAGAGCACAATGTCTGATTTTTCCTCTGGGGGTTTCTCTTTCTTTGAGACTGTTTCCAGAATGTGCCATTGTTTTCAGTGGGAGAACAGTAGGGTTTCTCATGCCCTCAGAAAATACTACGAGCTTTTACAGATGGAATTTCCAGAACCTTCTTCCATTCTCCCAGTTCTGTCAGCTCTGGAGAATGTATGTTTCATGCTTGCAGTTTTCCTGATTTTCAGTCTGCAGCCCATAAAAAGGCAGATGGAATGTATAAAGTTCCTCAGTCATTTAAGATTTTATACATTCTTCCGAAACGTGATCACTGATGTGAAATAGAAAATTTACCCAGGACTGCCCCATGTGTTACTATTGGACAGAGGCAGCTCCTAAATGTTTTAACCCATGCATGGGTCTCCTAAAAGTATGTATGGCATGATCCCAGTTATTCTTATTAGGGGTAATATATGATATTCGACCATGGCATGGATAAAGCCAATCTATAACCAAATGGGATAGGTTATTTTGAGCACAAAAAGGGGAACTGGATAGGCTTAAAATGTCACGTAAGGACAGCTAGTCCAGTATTTACCTATGAACTTGCAAAGGTAATAGAATGAGAAGAGGCCAAGAAGACATTTGGACTGTAGGCTAGAAACTGCCTTCCCTATCAGGGATTGATATCAGAGTTTAGGCAAAGAGAAAGGGATAGGGGAATCCTAAATTAAAGAGCTGCTGTGGAAGAGTTTTTAGTTGAATCTAGAATTGAGTCTGCAGTTAAAAAATGGGGTAATTAGTAGGGCATATAAAATGTTGCATGATAACTATAAGAATCAATCAGAGGAGAGAGTGGATAACATTTCACAAGGAAACAATGGGAGGACATATGCTTAGCTCCCAAGTATGCAACAAATTCTAGAACATGAGTGTCCAACCCACGGCCCACGGGCCGCATGCGGCCCTCAGAGCTCTTCCATGCGGCCCGCGACCCTTAAATTTAAATTTAATTGAAATTTAACTTTTTTCCTGTGTGTTTACACATCCGCATACTTCAGCTGTTCTTGCACATGCTCCAACTTACTTTTTTCACGTTTTTTTTCATGCCAGCGTCTTTCCGCTGGTATGCGCATGCGCCAAAACACCGTTTGGTCGTTTTTTACATTTGCGGTAAACAGCTGAAGGAAGGAGTGAGATTGCGGCGAAGAAAGAGGATTTATTTTATTTTACAGTACACACTGACTACATCCCCAGCAGTAAAAGGTAAGCTAAGCTAAATAATTTTCTTCTTGTTTTGTCATTTCCTGCAAGTGTTGTGTGTTTTTTGGTTGTATAACCCTTTTATAAAGTAGTACGTTTTCCAGAAACTTAAAGCCTGACAAGTTTACATTTTGTTGCCATCTTCTTTCTTGGTCTTTGAAATGAACTGCAGATCTACAATAGATCCTTATCAATACATTACAGTCGATACAAAAGACTCTTGCTTGAGAATTGATTTAAAGTAGACCTCAATGTATTTTACAATGGTGGATATATGAACAGGAATCAGTTAAGAAAGATTCATTTTTCTATTTATGAATTTAATTTCATGCTGTGGAGGGTTAAGCCCTAATGATTCAAATGCCTTTTTTCAGTGCTGGCCCACAGGTTGAGTCTCGTATACAGAATGCAAAGTAACTAATGAGAAGCAATACAACAGATAGACTCGAGGGTACACTATATATTTTATTGTTAATGGTATAACTTTATAATGTTTTGGAATGGTTTCCATTGTTTCTCGGCATAAGACATCTTTTTTAATTTCATGTGATATCCATTGAGTGTCTGTAATTGTAACTTTCTCGCATATGCAAAGAATGGATTAAGAAAATAAAGTGCAGGATTTTTTAAACTTGGTTTAAGTATCAACGTGAATGGGTTTATTTTCGAAGACTGCCTCTTGCTGTAGGTATGGTTCTGCAGTCTGAGCAGCTTTCTACAGCCCGTACATTTGTCCTATGATACTGCTGCTTAAATTGATAACAACCTTGCATTTGCCTATTTATTAATTGCTTCATTATGCTGTTTCAATCTCTTGTCTTGACAATAATGATGTTTACTGGTGTATTCCTAATGATGTGGCATTTTTAGCACACTAATAAGGCTTCAGAATGCATTGATGTACAAAGTCTTATCATTTGTAGAGTTCTTTAGAAGTGCATCTTGTGTGATTAAGGTAGTACTAGTTTCCTGTGGTTCATAAAATGGGTGCATTACCAAATACTATGAATTTAAAAATGATGATATGTAAACACCATGTTTTTATTAAATATAACTCACTGAGGTCATCCGGGTATACTGAACTTTTCCCACTAAATAGGTTAATATTAAACTTGTGGTTTTTAAACCACATTTCACTAGTGATAGAAGCAAAAACAATCCAAAGTTGTTGGCAATAAATTCTGGTGAAAAATAAAACAACACGTCTTCAGTAGAATGCATTAAGAATTACAGAATTTTTTATTAAAATAATATTCAGTGAAAGACTGATGTTAGTGCATATGACAGTTTTAGAATATATTTACCACAGCTTTAGAGCTTCAGAATTGCCTTGAAAAGTCTTTACATACATAAGTTATTGATAGCAACCTTGATTTGTTAATGCATTTCAGACGGTCCAGAGTCAGAGGTTATTTTTTTTAACTGTATAGGACCGTGCAATGACATACTCTTGCAATATCTAATAATCTAAGTAGGGATGTACTGCAAGAAAATTAACAAATTCTATTCAGATGCGTCTTGCAAACATTTAATAAAAGCACTGATTTCAGCAGCTAACTGATGGAGCAAGCTAGTTTATCAACTATGAAAGATCTGTGAAAGGTTGCACCGGGGTCTTTTGCTCTTCAGTTTACCTGAACCTGACCTTTTTTTTTTTTTTTTTTTTTTTTTTTTTGTGAGAGACCTTTTTTTTTTGGTCCTCACTTGCTGTTTGCAATGATATATTTTACATGTGGCCCCCAGACCATTTCTGTTGACTCAATGCGGCCCTTGCAACTGAAAAGGTTGGACACCCCTGTTCTAGAAGATGCAATAAGTAAAATGAAACACACTGCACGTAGCACTTAATTTAGAAAAAAATGTAAATAAAGTGTTACGTGCCGTGTGTATCCAGCTAGTTTTATTTTATTTTACTTATTGCTTCTTCTTTATTATCGCTGGTTACTTCATCCAGAGTCGAGGACTTTATTCCTGTATTTTAAAGTCTAGAAGATTTAGGATTTTTCTTGGAAGTGTTTGCATAGGTATTGTTATACTCCAGACTCCAAAGAATTTTTCACTAGGTAGATGGCCAATGTCAGAGGGATGCTGGGGAAGAAAGAGGTAACTAGGAACATATGTTTTGGGTATGACTTTAATGAGTTGGCACTGCAGAGGACTCTGTCTTAAATATTGGGTGAGCAAATGGACATAACTAAGGATTTTTTTTTCAGCTTGGGCTGCAAGATTTGAATTTCCTAGATATAGTTAAGATCATGCTAAGTTTAATTCTGGTGGCTGCCAAAAAAGAAATTACTAAAAAATTTAAATCAAAGTCTGAACTGACTGTATTTGAAGAACTGAATATTGTAACAGAGAAAAAAATGGAAGTGAGATCTTTAGGAAAGGGTAGGAGCAAATTACATAGAAAAAATGGGAACTGAGGGAAGAATATATACAGAATAATGTTTTGGAGGAGGAGTGAGATTTAAGGGAAACAGGATTTAAACAATTTATGTAATGTTGGATTGATGATAGTTATACAAAAATAAGATGTATACTATTTGTACGAATATGTTGTTTCCCTTTATATAAATGTATGTTTGCCTATATCTTATGTGATAATTCAATAGATGTGTTAAAAAAAGAAAGAAAAAATAAACTTGGAGACTAGTTCTGGATCTTTCTTTCCTAAACCTATTCATGATGCCCAAGTTCAAAATGCTGTCACTTCACAATCTGTTACCCCCTCTTACTCACTTACATTTCTAGGTAACACTAGGTGTAAAAGACACTTTTCATCAAATGCCTACTCATCCAGACTTCAAGTGATTTTTAAGGTTTTCTGTGTCTGGATCACATTATCAGTTCCTTGACTTACCCTTTTGACTATCCACTGAACCAAGAGTGTTCACAAACTGTGTAGCTCATTTCATTGCAGTGACAGGGTATCCACATTTTTGCATATTTAGACAACTTGCTTATCCTTGCAGAGTCTTTTTTGAAGTGTCAGGAATCTCTCACATGGGTGAGAGATATCTTATACAAGCTGGAATTCCGAGAGAACATTTAAGTCTTTTTTTGACTCTATCACACAGGACTGTATTCCTGGCATGTCAGCAAGACACCTCAGTTCAAAAAGCTTTTCTTCCACAGGAAAAAATAGATGTATATCTAGATCTTTTTCTAAGTGTTTCCACTCAGACTTTGGTCACTATGAAGGAATACCTCAGGATTTTGCATCTCATTGTCTATGATTCTCATGATACCCCTGGCTAGACTATTTTTTTTTAATTTTTCCAAGTCTTTTGGGTTTCTAATACCATGATGGCAATAGACCCCATTCCTAAGTCAAAGTCTGATTAAAGTTCATGAAATTAGTATTGTTCCAGTTTTTGGTGTTACTCAGAAGTGCTCTTTGCTGCACCTGCAATGTGCCCATTAATGACTCCTGGAATTCGTACGGAGATACATGTATCAGTAACATATTTAAATATGATTGTAAGTTCTTGTTTATAAAAGCTGTTGCTCCTACTACTACTGCAGTTGTCTGGGTATTCTTCTTCCCCATTGCCCTTGTTTTAGCTTGCATATCCTGGTATTTTATGATTTTGTGTTTCTCTGAACATAAGACACTGTAGTCACTGGGTGTAGCAATTTTAGTGATCAATGTTACTTTTGTCTTCTTTTTATGGACTATTGTATCTGTTTTTTTCACATTTATTTTTTGAACTATTGGTAATGGATGATCCCATGTGATACAAACTTCAACATTTTCTATGATGGTTTGTGGCTCATGTTTCCAGTATTTTTCAGTTACCTCAATGTTATAATATTTGCACAATCTCCAGTGCAACAATCTTGCACATTATTATGCCTTTTAGTATACAGTCCTTTTGCCGTTAGTGTATCACAACCAGCAACAAGATGTGCAACTATTTCCAGTTCTGTTTTACAAACTTACATTTGTCTGTTTCTCGCACATATTCAATAGACTTTGTAAACCAATGTGTAAGCAGACTACTGTCTTAGACCTTTCATCTTTTGGTTTAAATTCGCCTATCCTTAACCATTCCTGTGTTTGAGCCTGATCAGCATGAGGTTATTTCAAGAGTTTTCTATACTTGCAACTATATTTATGCATTTTCCACATTTCCTGCCTTTTCATCTGATCCTTCACCCTATGTTTTTTCTTTTGTTTTTTGGCACATTCAGTTGCTGTCTGATTTTTATCTACTTCCGGTTTGATTTCCATTCCTGCTTGACGCCGATATGCTTCTGCTAAACTTAGCAGGGTAGTCATCTTAGACTTATTCTCCTCATGTTTCAAAACTTGCACTACATTTGGGTCTTGTGAGGTCAGCAAATATGTATGTAGTCCCATGATTGCAGATCTATACATGTAATCAATTTTGAGGAGTGGGGAACATATAATCTTGGTATACACCTAATATTATAAATCAGTTGATGTGCATGAAGCATCCTTCTTGTTTTCCTGTCTAACCTATCCATCACCTTTTGGGGCCAGTCAGTCCCTCTAAAACTGTAAGTTAGGACAGGAAGAACAAATTGGTTTATAGCTTGGACTTTGTAAGTTGATGTCAATGCTGCTTTCAGCATTAAGTCTTCTACAATATTATTTACTTAGTTTTATTTGCATTTGTTCAGGTTTTATTGTTGATCATCAATTCCCGAATATTTATACACTCCCTTATGCTCAAGTTATTTTATATCACATTCTTGTCCCAAGCTGATGTTTTCTTGGTGATGCAGCTTTCCTGCTTTAAAGGTTGCTTTTGCACATTTATAAAACCAAATGACATTCTTACATCATCTGAAAAAGTTTTGACCACTTGCAGTTGTGCTTTCAGTTCCTCTTCTGATGATCTGTACAGTTGTAAATCATCTACAAAAAGAAGATGAGAAGTCATTGCACTTCGTTGTTTTATAGGAGACAAAAGAGCAGCAGTGACAATCACCCTGGAATATCCTCCTTTGAATTTTTATCCCTGAAATAATAATTTGTCCTATATCATGGCTTAACTGCAAAGTGGTTTGCCACTGTTTAATGGTTGTTGTAATGTAATTGATCAGTGTAGTGTGTATCTTATATATTTTTAAACACTCTTTTTATCCATGAATGTGGGATACTGTTAAATGCTTTTCTGCATTCTAGCTATACCATACTTAGATTCTTCCCCTTTTTACAGTTCTGCTTTATGGTGTTATTTAATAACAAATTAGCCTTTTTTTTACATATGACTTCTTTTATTACCGTTTTGTTCTATTGCCTTAATTGCTTTTTTTTCTAAATGACTATGAACTCTGTTTGGATTAATTCCAGTGTATAGTTTATACGTTGTTGGAAAGCAAGTTATTGGTGTATAGTTTTTTGGGTAGCTTGCAGGTTCGGTCTCTTAAGTAAGAGTATTGTTTTTCCTGTTGTTAACCAGGCTGGTGTCTGCTCAGAGCGTGCATATAAATGGTTCTTACTCATAGCTAAATCTTCATGTAAAGATGTTAATACTTTTAGCCTGAAGTTAAGCACTGTATCTAAACCTGGGGTTTTCCATTTATGAGCTTTTCTTAACTTTGTTTCATTCTCTCTGGCTGTTACTTTATCCCATTTCATATCCTGTACATTTGAACTTCTTATTCTTTCTTTCACTTCTTCTATCCATTTAGCGTTTTTGTTATGTTCCACAGGATCTTCATAGATATTTCCCCAAAATATATCTATTTCTTCTTTTTTGGTGGTGTTTCAATTCCTTTTGCCTTATTTCCCAATTCTCTATAAAACAGTTTTTGGGTCATCAGTAAATTGCTTGTTTTGTACTTTTCCTTTATATTTATCTGCATAGCTTCTAATTTTTTTCTACCTGTGCTGATGTTTTTAATTTATTATTTGCGATAGTGCAAATTAGACCCTGATCTGTTCTGATACTGCACATTGCTTTTATCATGCCTATCTTACTGATTATTTTTGTTCATCTATTCCCTCTTCTATACTCTTCTAACAGTGACACTTCTTGTCTTTATTGATTTATAGTTTTCTCTTTTCGCTACTTCCATGATGGCATTCAATTTCTCCCCTTCCTTTCCCTTACTACCTTGTGTTTTTGTGGTAAGACTTTATCTGTTAGTAATTTAGCTGCACAGTAATATATCCTATTTACTTTTGTTATATTGCATGAATCTCTATGGATGATCCTAATAACTGTGTTCATTTGTTTTATCAAACTTCTAACTTTTTGGGTTTTATTGACTTTCTGTAGTCTATTTCTTTCATTGATCTTAATATGCCTGTTCATCATTATTAAATCAGGCAACTCTTCTCTTAGATCATTTTCTTCTAAACTGAGGGGACATTCTTTGTTCTCCATTTCCTGCAGGCATTCTCTTCAGTTTCATCCTGTGCCATCCTTTGTTCTTTCATATGGGAACTCACTGGCCTATCACTCCAGAACATTAACTACATCAGAGTTGCCACAGTTTCCTGTTCCTCCCCTTGTTGTTCAACTCTAACTGAACATTTGTACTGGTTTCCTATGGAAGGCTCCAAAGTATCTTCATATGGCAACTGATCAGATGTTTCTCTGGTTTCTCCTTAATTTGGGGATCCTTTGGGGATCCTTTGCTCTATCCGTATGTGGTGTTTTCTGAATTAGATTTTCTACAGTAAATACTTCACATGTACTCCATAACCTCTGTTTCTATTTCTTTAACTTATTCATTACTAATCCTCTTTTCTACTTTTCCTCTTTGTTTTCTTATTTTATTGTAAAATGTTCCATGTCCGGATGCCTTTGCCTGTATTTCTCTTCAAATATCTTTGGTGCTGCTCTTTTAGTATTGATTAGTTGCCTTCTCCTTTGCATAAATATTACACCAAAGTAAATCTCTTTTTCTTTGCCATGCCTATATTTCTTCTTCAGATGTCTCCTTATCCTCCTGTTTCTCCTTACTTTGGGAACTCATTCCATCATGCTGTGATGTAACCGGTGTTAGACACAGTGGCGGCTGGTGACTTCAAATCAAAGGGGGGCTGCAGGGGATAGCTGAATGGGTGGGGTCAATGGAAAGGGGTGCGGCCAATTAGAAAGGGGAGGAGCTATGCTCAAAACCACAAAAACTAACTTTAATTAAATATGCTGCCCTGGGTGCCAAACCCTCATTATGAGAGTCCAATCAAGACAAATGAAGTGTAAAAGAATAAAAATATTTAAATGCATTGGCTGCATGACAGCTTACTTAATATCTAGATGGAAACAAAAAGGTTGTGAGGCATGGAAAAATAAATTACTTTTTAAATACATTACGGGAATGCCAATCAAAATCAAGTATAAGAAAAACAAGCAGCACTAAACATAAACTACTTCTCCTTGCACTGCAGTTCTAATTATAATTTAGATTCAGCTTTATTAAAGCACCAAGTAACACGCTGAAAGTAGCAATCTCTGTGATGCCCCCACTTGTAAAAATGTTTCTTATCCAAAACAGACCTGCTGCCTGACAACTATCTACTTGTTTCATGGGGAAAACACGATCAAAGTAAAAATGAAAAGCAAACAAGAAACAAGCTCAAGATACATTGCTTAAATTATTACTGTGCAGGTTATGGACCACACATGAATGGCATTCTGTTTAGTTTACTAGTAAAGCCCGCAAAGATCACTAGAAGTCTCCAACAAGTGTAATGAGCTTCTTAAAATAATGCAATCCTATCCTTTACTACAAATACTGTCATATGCATTTCAATATCCAATGCTTATACATTATCTAGTTAAGTATTCTCTGCATGGCAACAACAGAAAGGCTTCAATGTTGGCAATTCTTTAACAGTATGCTTATTAACGCTTACTTGCATGTTAGACAAGCTTAATTGATGGTCATTAAAGCATTGCTACTTAAAACACAGAGCAACAGGCACTTTGAGTAATAAGCATAAATCAACAGTACAAAAATATGACAGAAACCAGACCTTTCTGAAAAATCAAGAACAGATGAAAAGCCACTGTAGTACTTGTGTCTACCTTGTATGGGGGGATACCCTGCACATTTACACTGCATAACTGCTCCTTGCTTTGCTTGGACACATCTAGAGTCACTACATGGGGGAGTGGGGTGCAACAAGTATGTCACAATTTGAAATGTCTCTGGCTGACGGTGATGGCCCAACACATTTGTCATACCTCTCACCCTCAGCGCAAGAAATCTGGGCAAAGCCATACAGAGAAGTAGGACAAAGGCCCAAAAATAAGGACAATTTTTAAATATTGCTGTTATAAACTTAGAAAGAGAATAGTAGGTCTTGCATTAGTATGAATTTTCTGAAGGATATGAAATCTGAAACTCAAATGCCTGTCATTATTTTCTAACTTCAGCCTTTAATGATTTACCACTAATTTGCCAAAAAAAACACAATTTTATGAAAAATGGACCAAAAATGTGATGCAACAATATAAAATACTCACACAATACAGCTGGGAACCTGTCAAAGAAGGGACATTTTTTTAATATTAGTACTGCTAACTTGAGCAGCTGACAAAATAAAAAGAGTCTACTTGCATTTCTGAAATAAAAGTAATCTATAACTCTGATTATTACAGTTATTTCTTAATCGTAAACCCTCCATGTTTTCTTCCAAAATTGCTATTTTGCAGAGGGATTATTAGGGGAAGAGCAAAATTTTGAGCCAAATTCAGGGACAGTTGAGAGGTTTGGCTATGCCTAATTCTATAAAGCAATTTGCATGTACCTCTCAACCTGTTAATGCAATAAATCTGGACAAGGCCAAATATATTGGGAGAACATATAAACAGTACTAAAAATAGGACAGTTGATAGAACAGGTCTTACTTTAGCATGCATTTTTCTGAAGGTTATGAAGTCTGAAACTAGTGTGTCATTATTTAGTGACTTAATTCCTAAATGATTTGCCAGAAAACCACAAATTTTATAAGGAACAAACCAAAAATAAGAAGCAAAAAACCTATTCATTTTTTGAAAATCTGGACAGTTGGGATGTATAGTTCAGCTGGGGCTGTCTAAGTTTGCCACCCTTCCCCCTCACAAAACCATGGTCGAATGGAGCCTCCCCCTGCAGCCATTCCAATGATTCATTACTTTGCTGTTTCACTCCATTTACCATAAACACTAATGTGCATACTGATTTACTTCTATGATGATTTGAACTTCCTTTGAAAGTTTTATTTTGCATTTTACAGCACAAACACTAAGACATCTGCTAAATAAACTTGGCATTAAAACTTCTCTGCCCTTGAAACTCACATTCATTGAAACAACATTAAAACCCACATTCAAAGAAAATACATTTTACCCGTGGCAGATAAAAATTAATTCTGGGCTGTTTTCAAATCATAGGCCCCTTGCATATGAAACATACATGTGCTCTTTGATACACCTTCATATTGCTTTGAACATTTTTCCAGTAAACAATGAAACAAAACTGCCCAATTCAGAACATTTCCATCATAATAGTCTACTCAAACTTCTACAGTCCACCATTATCAGTAAATATGCACAATCTCTGAAGTAGTAAAAAAGTCATCTAAATAATTCCACGTTAAATAAATCTGTAATGAAGAGGTTGCTGCTAGCAATCACCTTTATATTTCATGGTTTCATCAAAAAATAAAGTGTCTGATGCCCCTGAGGAATAAATTGCCTAAATTACATTAAAAATAAAATAGTAATATTGCAATAGGAAATGGATGGCAAACTGATAACAGGCTCATCGTTAGTATCTTAACTTTCAGTACGGCAGCATTCACCCCTTATGGGAGTAGAACCAACAACCTTCTGCATCAAAAGCAAGTACACACCCTGTTGTGCTATTAGCAACGTGAGGTGATTTAGCATAATCAGCACTAAACTTCTCTTCCCCTGCAGCTCTCAGCTCCTTGTAAAATCTACTCAATACTCAACTGCATCAACTTCGCAGCACAAGAAGTCTGGAAAAAGCCAAATTTATTGGGATGAGTCAAAAAGGGCAAAAACCAGGGACACATTAAACATTGCTTGTATAATCTTGGAAAGCTGCTAGAATAAAATGCTGTGTTGACCATACATTTTACTGCCAAGGTCCCTGTGCAAAAAAAGAGTCAGAACAACATACCACTATGCCAAATCACCTGCTTTGTGAAAGAAAAATGCTGTGTTACCACCGTACATTTTATAGCCAAGGTCCCTGTGCAAAACAGTCAAGAGCAACATACCACTATGCCAAAATCAGCTGCTTTGTGAAAGAGAGGAAGACTGAAACTTAAATGGCTATCATTTAATGAATTCAGTTCTCACCATAGCTGTCAACCTCTTAGCACAAAACACCTGGACAAACCCAGTAATGAGGGAATACAGCCCTCAAACATATTCAGTGAATTCAGTTCTTGCCATAGCTGTCAATCTTAGCGCAAAAAACTGGACAAAGCCACTAACAGGGTATTACAGTGCCAAAAATAAGGACAGTTTTGAAATAGTCATCTTATAAACTTAAAAAATTGCTATAATAAAAGGTTGTGTTAGTATATATTTATTGCTAGAATAAAAAGTTGTTTTACTATGTATTTTCTGAAGACTATGAAGTCTGAAATTCAAATGCCTGTCAATTTTACTTCTGATGGAACAAAAAACATTTTCAGCAGAGGCCCAGGGAGAAATACTGTAGACACATGTCTTTGTAAAATGGCAGGACACCAGAGCAAATCCACACAAACACAGAGATAAGATGCAGACTCCACACAGAAGGCACCCCAGCCAAGAATCAAACCTGAAAACCTGCAGCTGTAAGGCAACAATGCTACTACTGCACCATCAAATATCAAGCATTGCAACATTTACAAACCACAGATATTATGAGGAACAGATCAGATCAAATATGAGGCAAAAATCTGCAATTTTTTTACAAATGGTGGTGGGTAGGGAACTCAAGTCTTACACCTGCATACAGGGTACAGGGTTCAAGCTTGAGGTATTCCCTACCACACCACCATGAGTCTAACCACCAGTATATTGCACCTGGGGCATTTTCACACACACACACACACACACACACACACACACACACACACACACACACACACACACACACACACACCACCTTCCAACAAAGCCAGAAACAAACCCTCAACTGTACTGACAGCATGTTGTGCACTTTTGTTATGTACTGGGTTTTGCAGCCCCATAATTATAACAAAAGCAATTTTCCAAAACCCAAGAATCAAACCACAAATCCTATAGCTGTGAGGCAACAATACTGCCACTGCACCATCAAATATGTAAGGAATTAAACATTCAGAAACCTGAAGTCTGAAATTCAAATGCCTGTCAATTTTATTTAACATTTGTTAATCAGGACAGTCTGACTTGGAACAAAAAATAATTTTCAGCAGAGGTCCAGGAAGAAATAATGCAGACATGTCTTTGTAACATGGGAGGACACAAAAGCAAACCCACACAAACACAGGGATAAGATACAGACCCCACAAAGAAGGAACCCCAGCCAAGAATCAAACCTGAAAACCTGCAGCTGTAAGGCAACAATGCTACTACTGCACCATCAAATATCAAGCATTGCAACATTTACAAACCACAGATATTATGAGGAACAGATCAGATCAAATATGAGGCAAAAATCTGCAATTTTTTTACAAATGGTGGTGGGTAGGGAACTCAAGTCTTACACCTGCATACAGGGTACAGGGTTCAAGCTTGAGGTATTCCCTACCACACCACCATGAGTCTAACCACCAGTATATTGCACCTGGGGCATTTTCACACACACACACAAACCACCTTCCAACAAAGCCAGAAACAAACCCTCAACTGTACTGAAAGCATGTTGTGCACTTTTGTTATGTACTGGGTTTTGCAGCCCCACAATTATAACAAAAGCAATTTTCCAAAACCCATCAGTAATTGGCATAACATTGGTGAAGTGTATCACAGTTCAGCCAACAATGATTGTGACTGACAGTTTAACAACTTGGGAGAATCAGCTATCAACTAAATTGACTGTTACCATGTATAACATATAAGTTAACTGCCAAGATGTTGTATGTATGTACTTATGTGTGATATATATTTTCCTCACTGAAGTTGATTGATTTAAAACAAAGCAAAATACGTTGAATAAAGAACAAGAGTTCACAAAACACAAATACACACACACACACACAAAGTAAACTCACCATACATAAATCCAACACACACACAAAGTAAACTCACCATACATAAATCCAACACACACACAAAGTAAACTCACCATACATAAATCCAACACACACACAAAGTAAACTCACCATACATAAATCCAACACACACACAAAGTAAACTCACCATACATAAATCCAACACACTTACCTGCAAGTAAATCACCATAAATTCAATGTCCTTTCTCCATAAATCCAATGCAAGTACATCCAAACTTAGCCCGCGACCTGCAATACATCCAAAGACCCACGAGATCCAAACCCCGCCTGCAACTCCAGACCCACCCGCGAGATCTTCCCGATGACAGACTGCAGCAATTCCAGACTGCTGGTGTTGCAGTCCGACCCCGACGCGTTTCCCCAGCGAGTCTATGCAGTTTAAAACTGCATAGACTTGTGGGAGCTCCGTTCCTCATGTTTCCCTATCAGGGCTGCCTGGAGCATGCGCAGAGACTCTCAGCAGCAGTCCGGACTACTGCGCATCTTGTGAGTCCGCGAATTTTTAAACTTTTTTTTCTTTTTTATTTATTTGTTTTTATTTTTATTTCTTTTAGTATCAGTTGAGGGGGCTGCAGTCCAGCAGTCCAATAGCACGGGCCGCCCCTGGTTAGACACTACACCAGGTACTTCACTTTACAAGTATTCCATAACTTCATCTTCTATTTTTTTAACTTCTACTTTACTAATCTTCTATTCTGCACTCCCTCTTTCTGATCCTATTTTTTATTGCAAAATTTTCCATATCTAGATGCCTTTGCCTGTATTCCACTTCAAATATCTTTGGCGCTGCCTTTTTTGTGTTGATCAGTTTGGCTTTCTCCTTTGCATAAATATTGCACCATATCAGATCTCTCTTTATTTGCCATGTCCATATTTCTTATTATACCTTTCAAATATCTCTAGATTTTGTTCTTTATATTTTCACATTTCTTCAGATGCTTCTTTTTCCAAATAGATCAAAGTTTCTTGGTCTATATAATGTTTTTCATAAATCTGTTGTATTAATGAACACAAATTTTTATTTAAAGCCTCTGAGAGTTTTTCTTGTGGAAATATTTTTCTTTTCTCTAATTTCTCTCTTATTGTATATCTTCTGTCTGGAAATCTGGGCTTCTTGCACAGTAGTAACAATACATAATTTATTTCTTATCCTCAATAGTCCACTCTATTGTCTTTGTGGCTCTTTTTTGGCCTATCAGTTTTTGTGATTTTTGGGGACTGCTACTTCCTTCTACAACATATGAGAATGATACAATGACACTTGAAGACTCATTGGTCCCAGCAGCAGCATCCTTTTCCTTTTTTATGTCCCATTGTTAGGGTATGGTCAAAAGAGAAACCAGTTGGTGGAGACAACGAACTTTCCTAAATCCAGGTCTCCATTTCTCCCTTCCAGCTTCAAAGCAGTCCGTCCTCACAGACACCAAAGACTTTGCTTGGGGAGCAGTTACAGGAAGGATACAAGTGCAAGGTGTGTGGAATACCAAGGATGGATGCAAACAGAAAAATATTAAAGAGATGCTTGCTCCGATCAAGTTAATTAACTCTCTGAATCATCTTTGATCCCTTGGACCCCTTGACATTGTGACAGACAATACCACAGTTATGTAGTACATCAACAAGCAGGGGGCTAACCAGGTCTTATACCTTTTTCAGACGAGCCATGTTAGCTTGGGAATAGTTTCACAGCACAGTCTCATTCTATGGGTATTCTACCTGTATCAGACAAATTGAGAAAGAAAAAGGATACCCTCATGAATGGAAATTAGATTGGTGGGGTCTTTAAAGACATGTCCCATCTGTAGGGAGTTCCTCAAGTTGACCTGTTTGCCTACTGTCTGAACAACCAGCTGGCAGAATTCTGCTCCAGGACTTCATGCAAGAAGGCCTGGAAGACATATGCCTTTTCTTTTCTTTGTACAGAAATGTTCCTGTATGCTTTTCTACCCTTTCCACTGATATCCTAGGGACTTCTGAAGATTCAGAAGGAATCCCCCAAGATTATTTGGTGACTCCCTTCTGGTCCAGGCAACAGCCTTCTTTTGGAAATGGCTGGGAGCAATTACCACAAACTTCCTCACAGACTGGATATACTCACACAAGAACAAGGGTGTTTGGTACACCCTGACACCAGTCAACTTCAACTCACTGTCTGGATGATAGGGTCTTAATTCCCTTAAGGCACCTGTTTATTGAGGATGTACAGCAGGTACTAATGGAAGCAAGAAAGCCTGCTACTAGAAATTCATATATTAGCAAATGAGAAAGGTTTTCGATTTGGTGCCAACAATATAACCAGCACCCATTCAGAGCTAGTGTTTCTCTGGTTTCACAATATTTGTGTGAGTTACTATCCTATGGCCTTTCTTCTTCCTCCATCAAGGTTAATTTATTGGCCATTTTAGAATATCTGCCCATGGATCCTCCTCTTTCAAGACATTCTCATGTCAAAATGTTTTTGAAAGGGGTTTTGCATAAAAGATCCCCTAGATAACTGGTGGCTTCTCCTGGGGTTGTTTTTGAGCTAGAGAAGCTAACACTGGACAAGCTCATCTGGCTGACTTGAGGTTCTTAACATGGAAAACCTTTCAACTGATTACTCTGATTTCTGCAAGAAAGCTATCTGAGTTGTAAGCTCTTATGGTGAGTCAGCCCTATTTCATTTTCCACGGAGACAGGGATGCTTTGAGAACTAATCCTTGTTTGACTTTAAGCCAAACTATCCATCTCCCTATTTTCTTTCCTGAGCCTAAAATGAGAGAGAATGGATATTCCATATCTTGGATGTTCACAGATGACTCAGGTACTCTCCTGACAGAACAAAATCTTTCGGATCTGCAGATGAGCTATTCATTTTTTGTAAGCAAAAGAAGAAGGATCAGCCTGGGTAAAAACAAACTATTTCTGAATGGTTGTCTCGCACTATTATCTTTTTTATTCTCACCACAATAAAACTATTCCAGGCAGGATCAATGTCACTCCACCAGGACCTTGGCTTCATCTATGGCTTATTGGAAAGGGTTGGATTGCAGAAGTATTCTAGAAGCAGAAACTTGGTCCTCTGTACATACTTTAGAAAGCACTTCAAGCTTGATTCTTTCTCTAGGTCTAGATAAGGCTTTGCTAGGACCATGCTCCAGGGGTTGATGGACCCTTCTCGTTCTATCTCCCAAATGTTGTAAGCTTGGGTAATCTACCTGTATAGGTAAAGCTACTGCCGTAGTAATCAATATGATGAACATAGTACAGTTGTGTAAGTAAACGTACCGTAACAGTAAATGTTTGAATGATCACTACTGCAGTAACCGATTCCTCCATCCATCCCCCTTTTATCTTTTTGACTCTACCAGGGTGTATATACACACACACACGTGCACGTGCATGCACACATGTGCACACACACACACACACACACACACACACACACACACACACACACACACACACACACACACACACACACACACACACACACACACACATATTTATATATAAATATATCTATATCTAAATCTATATCTATAGCTATATATTTTTGTTCTTCTAGCTATATCCTCTCAGGGCTGAGTCTTCCTTTCTCAATCAGAACAAAAGCTCTGACTGGCTTGGCACTCAAATCTTTGCTTTTAGAGCACATGGATGGTGCCCTGAAGCTTTGGAAGCTGGACAGTTGTTATATCCTTGACATGATATATCCCTAGATAGGTAAGGCTACTGTAGCAGTGGTCATTTTTAAAGCTACTATTAAGGTAACTTTACTTATGCAGCTGTACTTTGTGCTGTACACTTGCTACATTCCTGGTAAGATGCCTAGTTTATGAGTGTAGCAAAGTGCAAAGTATTAGTGGGTGCAATCTGAGAGTTTCTACAGAAAGCATTGCTTTTCTATGTACTGAAATGCTGGTACAGAAAGGCAGTTATATTCTTTTTTTTTCTTTTCATTTGAAGAGTTGGGGGTGTAGAATCTGTAGTAAGCAAACACAGAAAGGCACTCACAGAGCTGAGGAAGTATGACTGGGCTGCTATGAAAGCCAATGCACTAATCAGCTTTCAAAAGTAAGCTGAAGTTCTGTTTTTTTTTTGGGTGGATGGGTGGGGCAGTATTTCTAGGACTGACACTGGGTGCTATATGAACCAGCTATGGCACTGGTCTGGTTTTCTCTTTGACATTCTGTTGTATAGCTGACATTAGGCAGCTGGGAATGTGTTGTACAGGTGGCCTAGATGGTGTTACAGCCCCCTGAGCTTACTGCTGATGCACATGATTGAATATATTTGTGGAGATCATGAACATGTTGTGATTCACTATGTGGTGTAACTGCATGTATGTGGGTACTGACATACCACTGTAGAGGACAGCATGAGTGGTTGCATACACAGTTATAGTACTGTGCTGTTAGACAGATAGTAATCACAACAGTAATCACATTATCAAATGAGCAGTGTAAGATTTGTACACTTGTGGGGACTTTGTAACACAATTCCAGCATTTTAGTCTTGCTTACATGATAGGAAGTATGTGGGATGTGCTGCCACTGGTATGTTACTCATGTACTGGGGTGGTCTGTGCATTTAACATTTTCTTAATGACATGAAGTGAGGGGAGCTGCGTGTTTGTAGAAGGGGGTACATCATGGCTAAAAATGGGAAGCAGCTCAAAATACTCCTACATCATGTGCAGTGGGTACTTCAGGAATGTACGTGTGTGTGTTCCTCCAAAACAGGAGCTGTCGCTATGTCTGATGGGAGCGTGATAACATACTGCATGCCGTTGATTGTATTTGTTATATTACAGAGTCCAGAACATGAGCCAGTTCACCCATCAACAGATGACTGAGAAGATGCTGAACACAACCACTGCCAGTGGAGTTGGACTCCAAGAATGGGAGAGGATAGCAGTGCAATGATGATAACAATGGTGACAGGCCAGGACTATTGGGAGTGGTCATGTTAACTGATCTCTGCCATTGACCACCGCCACCCCACCAGATGACATGAGGGCCAAGGTCTGATATGGCACCAATGTCTTTAGGACACAGGCGCAGGGCATGATGGTGAACTTCTTCCAACACATGACATGGGCTATGCATGACTTCTTTTAGAATATTGCTTGTGAGACAAAATGCAATGTTCAAACCATCCAAGGGGGTGCTTGTGGACAGTAGGTATAGTCTGTATGCTCCACTCATATAGTATTTCCAGAATGGGCTCTCTACACTTGGGGGAGTTGATTCTAGTGGCATAAACTTGTGCACTTTACTCCATATGGCAGTCATGGTTTCCATATGTATTCTGTGCAGCCGATTTTACCATGTAGCATATATGTACCCATTGCAATTGTCTGCTGAAATATACATTGTCCTTCCCACTCATAACATATGACCTGTCCTTTCACAAACTCATACATAGCATTTCTCACCACTGGAAATGCTGCAGATGTTCTGAATTCTTTCAACTGACATCTGCAGGAGCTTATTATGATTGCCTTTCTATGACTTCATGTATTTGTGAGAATGTGTTTGTATAGTCATGGATGCCCACATCTAGGTACAGAGTCCCTTGATTTCTGCCTGTGTCCAAAATGCTGTCATGTTGACAGAGTGTGTGTGTGTGTGTGTGTGTGTAAGTAACAACATGCACTGCTGATGTAGTATGGCATGGGTGTGTCTGTTCTCACAGTGTTCTGTATGCTCTGTGTGCATATTTCCTTTTCATGCAGTCTTGCCATAACAGCATATGCACTTGAGGTATGGGAATGATTCTTTTTCATAATTATGTATTGTCATACTGTTATTAAGTCTGTTTGCAAGCTATTACATTCACTTTAGTGTTGTACCAATATTGTATGTTATGTACCTTAGAGGAATGTAGCATCTGTATGTGCAACTGTAGTTCCTTATGTAGCTGTGTCCCATATGTTTAATATCACATTTATGTATGTGATGTACATACTTAGTTTCTTGCTACATGTAGGGGAGTTCAGTCATGGTGACATGCCATTGTACAGGTGCATTTAATATTCACAGGACTGTGTATATGTGTCTGATGCTGCCATATTCCTGCTGCTACCGAACAGGGTGTCAAGTGGTGACTAAGGTGGGAGTGATTGCCGATGTTTTAAGATCCATAGATCTAACATGGCAGAATCCCTGTTTGGTGAGATGTAATCTGTTATACACACACTTTTCAATTGGCATAATTCAATGCATAGTGAAGGCAGGCAGTTGTTATTGATACCATTGTCTGTTTGTTCCATTTTCTAAATGGAGATGTCATCGATATTCATGCTTTGTTCATTATTTCTGCAATCCTTCAGATTGCAACACTTCTCCAGAGTCATGACTCATACACATGCAGCCTTCCTACAGTGATAAATTGCTGGCATTGTGGCTTCTACAAAGCTGAAAAAAAACTTGGCAGAGGTAAGGGATGCCAGAAGGATGCATCCTCATAGAAACACCAGAAGATGTAGGTGTAAACTGAGAGTTTTTTCAGGTCTTGCATATATTCCTTATATCTTGTACCTTCCATAAGAAATAACCATGACTTAGGTGATAGAAAATATATGTATGTAATGTGGAAGGGACATGTGGACAAGTACCTATCCAACAGCAATGACTACAGCCATCTTTGTACAGAAGTGTACTGAGATTCAGAACCTCTAGGTACAGTTCACCATTCTACACTTTACCATGTTCCATAACAGGGTTGTGGGGGCTCTTTTATTCTATAATTGTATATATAAACCCCTATGTGGTATGCACATTTGTTTTACAGAATGTTCCAACAAAGCCTATACCACATTTTGGGGGAATACATGTCTGCACACAGGGGCCCAGAGCTAAGATCTTGCTTTGATGATATGTCTTTCTTGTCAGATGTATACATTATGTATGCATTATAAACCTACATTGATAAAAGGCATGCTGACACAATGCTGCCACAACTGTACAATACAACTGTATTTAATGAAATATTAGGAAAAGAGTTTTAGATGAACCCAGCATTACTCTTGAAAACCTATTTGCTTAAGCTAGATCTTTATTAGTATTTAATGCATAGGCAGAGGAAAAAAAGGCAGGGTGCAGTTAACCAAAGAACATAAATGCAATAAAAAGAAGCAGTTTATTTGCCAGAAATAGAAAATGTTTCAAAATTGCAATACAAGTAACAAAACAAGTTATCTGTACAAAGTAATTTAACAATAATGCATCATATGCACTGTTGGAAACTGCTGGTGTGTGATCCCTAAACAATCTGGAAATATATCGCTGATTGATAAGTATATTTTCTTTGCATTTTAACCATTCAGAGTTCTGCATTGTATTAATTTGGCCTGACTGAACTATTTTGTATAGTCACAACAAAATAGCTCAAATTTGTATAACAACCAAGTAAATGACCAGTGAAAAACAGCTCTACTTTCCAAGCATACACTTTTTTGTAGCCTGAATGAAATATTTTATATATTTTCTGGCACTGTTTTCTGCTTTTCATCTGTCCTGAAACTGGCTCCCCCCTATTCCTGAGGTGGTGTTTATAAAACTGGCACTGTTTTCTGCTTTTCATCTGTCCTGAAACTGGCTCCCCCGTATTCCTGAGGCGGTGTTTATAAAACTGGTCTAACAGCTTAGTGTTATCTGAGAGCTTCAAGGCTTGCTGATTTAAAAATAGTTTCTGTTGTAAATTCCTTTATACACTGTTGGAAACTGCTGGTGGGTGATCCCTAAACAATCTGGGAATATATCGCTGATTGATAAGTATATTTTCTTTGCATTTTAACCTTTCAGAGTTCTGCATTGTATTAATTTGGCCTGACTGAACTATTTTATAGCCTGACTAAAATATTTTATATATTTTCTGGCACTGTTTTCTGCTTCTCATCTGTCCTGAAACTGGCTCCCCTCTATTCCTGAGGTGGTGTTTATAAAACTGGCACTGTTTTCTGCTTTTCATCTGTCCTGAAACTGGCTCCCCCCTATTCCTGAGGTGGTGTTTATAAAACTGGTCTAACAGCTTAGTGTTATCTGAGAGCTTCAAGGCTTGCTGATATAAAAACAGTTTCTGTTGTAAATTCCTTTATACACTGTTGGAAACTGCTGGTGTGTGATCCCTAAACAATCTGGGAATATATCGCTGATTGATAAGTATATTTTCTTTGCATTTTAACCTTTCAGAGTTCTGCATTGCATTAATTTGGCCTGACTGAACTATTTTATAGCCTGACTGAAATATTTCATATATTTTCTGGCACTGTTTTCTGCTTCTCATCTATCCTGAAACTGGCTCCCCCCTATTCCTGAGGTGGTGTTTGTAAAACTTGTCTAACAGCTTAGTGATATCTGAGAGCTTCAAGGCTTGCTGATTTAAAAACAGTTTCTGTTGTAAATTCCTTTATACACTGTTGGAAACTGCTGGTGTGTGATCCCTAAACAATCTGGGAATATATCGCTGATTGATAAGTATATTTTCTTTGCATTTTAACCTTTCAGAGTTCTGCATTGTATTAATTTGGCCTGACTGAACTATTTTATAGCCTGACTGAAATATTTTATATATTTTCTGCTTCTCATCTGTCCTGAAACTGGTTTTCCCCTTCCCACCACCGTATTCTTGTGGTGGTGTTATAGTTGGTGGCTTGGAAGTTGCCCGCCCCTACTGTAAATTTGATCTTGGACACCCCTCCCAGTCTAGTGTTCACTCTACTTAATCCAGAGAGAACATTTGGGAAGGCCAACCCACTTAGGTTCTTAACCTTTAATTATTTTCTGCCCCTCCTTCCTCTCCTTGCACTTTACTAGCAAAAAAAAAATTTGCACTTTATTCATTTGCTTTTACTGTATTTGTGTTTCTTCCTACTTTATTACATTATTTTGTTTTGCCTCTTCTTAAAAGTACTCAATTGTATTTATTTTGCTGCATTTATTACTGATTGGTAGTAGCCTGATTAAATTGTAACTGTTATTCTAAGGCTTTTGGTTAAGCACTTGGGCTTCAGACCGGTTGTTTTACATTAAGAAGGTTTGTGGTCTGCACTGTTGTGGCAGGACAGGTAGCTTACATCCTTCTAAGTTGGGAATTACTGATTGAAGGCCCAGTGTCTGTTATTCTATAAGTGTATTGTTCTAGTTTAAGCACTTTGGCTTCAGTCCAGTTATTTTATGTTAAGAAGGTTTGTGGTCTGCACTCTTGTGAGAGGAGAGGCTAGATTCTGCCCTTCTGAGCTGGGAATTTCTGGTTAAAGGCTTATCATGCCTGCTTATTCGAAATGCTTATTTCTGAAATTGGTACGCCTTGTTTGCGCATTGTCTAGATTTAGACCTGCTGAATCTAGTTTTATTTGTATAACTTGAGCACTAATCCAGGCCATTTTTTTTCGGAGAAGGTTCCCTTGCACCCTAGTGGCAGGAGTGTGTAGTTAGAACTTGACTGATCAAAGACTGCTGGAACGGGGCTCAGTTTTTATCTTTTATTGGTTAATTGGTTAATTTGTTTGCTCATTTCCTGCCTTTCCTAGCTAGTATAGTCCAGATCCCAGGCTTTGCTGGTTTCAGGACTTTATTTTCTGTGTTCAGAGCTATCCAGACCTTGCTGTGGTAAAGAAAAGTCCTACATCTTACCAGTGGGAGTGGTGAGCATTGTACTGCCTATCTAACACTAGAGGAGTGGTTTCCAGCTTTGAAACTATAATTTTATTAGCCTTTTTGGGCTGATTTCTATCCCTTTCAACTTTCTGGCTTAAAAACGTTTGTGTTTGCTCATTTTTCACATTGTGCAGCACAGCGGGGCTACAGTTAAACTATTCCGGGTGGCAGAAAATCTGCTCTTCAAATTTTCCCTTAGAACTAGCTGGTTTCTCAGTAGTAGCTCTAAAATCTGAGCTGCTATGACTAGCAATTGCTCTAGAACCTGCTGTAAAGCACTAGAAAGCCTTAAACTGACACAAGCACTCAACTCTCCTTGTTAATAAGGAGAAATTAATCATAGGCACTAAACAGCCTATAATTGCAAAGCACCTTGCAAAGGTAAGGGAAAACAGCTCTTGTACTTTACAAAAAAAGCACCTAAACAAGCATGTCCAAGGGTCAGCTTCCGGTGATTTCTCCTGTCCACCTAATGAATCTAGGCATACTGGGGCAATGCAGCAACTGTCTCATGTACACAGACAACCCTCTCCTCCTACCACCTAACACTACAACCTGTGAGAGATGCACTTACATAGCAAAACTGGAAGCAAAGCTCTCTCCAGCCAAGATTGCACTAGACAGTCAAGAGGAGAAGGTTAACACCAGCACCACACCTCAAGCAACACATAGTCCTTCTAAATCCACACCATCAACACCCACACATAGCAACATTAAACCCACATATGCAGAAGCCCTTAACATTAACCTGCCCATGCAACAAGGACCTCTGAAGCTGAAATGCAAACAAACACCAGTCACAACCAAAGTGACACATAGCTCACAACACCAGTGTGCTACTCAACAACAGCCCCTAAGGCAAGACAACGTACCCAACACTTTAATCATAGGTGACTCTATAGTCAGGCACACTGATGTCCCACTCACCAGGCTGAACAAGGATAAAATTACAGTCAGCTGCCTGTCGGGTGTCAGGATCCGCCACATAACACATGCACTCAAGTCACTTCACAAAAAGTACAAATATGACTCTGTCATTGTCCATGTTGGAGTGAATAATTTGAGACATACCTCTATGGACTACATGAAAAGAGACAAGGAACAGCTCTTGGATCATGTGGCCCAGGCAGGTATGACCCTAGCCCAGAATAGCATCCTGCCTTTGCCCAGGATGATACCACAGTATAAGGATAAAATGATTGACTTCAACAATTGGCTAAGCTTCTGGTTTCATTCAAAGGGGATCCAGTATCTGTCTGCCTGGGATGACATGATCGACAAACCACGATGCTTTACCAGAGATGGTCTGCACCTGTCACCTCTGGGATTCAGGTTATTGGCTAAAGCTCTTGCCACCCCTATAGTGTCTTTTTTAGGCAAGGTTCAAAGGACAAAACCACCACCGTAACAAATACAAGCATGCAAAATCTGAAGGTAATGCTACTCAATGCTAGAAGTCTAAATCTCAAAATGCACTCTCTCGAAGCACTCCTAAAAATGGAGAACATCGATATCTGTGCAGTAACTGAGACCGGGTTCAAGGCTCCAGAGAGCACCCCTGCAATAACAGGCTACAACTCTTACCACACTTTTTGGCCATCAAACCAAGACCGAAACACAAAAGGTGGAGGAGTGTCCATATTCACCAAGGATATTCACACCTCCAGGCTAGTTGCCCAGCACAATGCATCTGAAATTCTCCAGGTGCAACTAACACTAGGTAAGACTGCAATCCAAATTGTAGCTTTCTACAGATAACTCACCATGCCCCACGATTCTCACTACACCTTTCTAAACATACTGGAAAATATTACGATACAACCAAATACCCTAATACTGGGTTATTTTAACTACCATGCCATTAAGTGGGAAAACTACTCGGGTACCAACACCTTTTCCCAACAGTTCTTGGAATTCATAAATTCAAATGCCCTGGATCAACTAATCCATTGTCCTACCAGGGGCTCCAATATCCTAGACCTGGTCATTACCAACATGAGAGATAGATGCTCCACACCAGTGGTCACCCCCTCATTAGTCAGATCTGACCATAAGCAAATCACCCTTGGCATCCACATCCCACCCCCACCCACCAGTCTGGAAATCTCTGTAAAAAACTTCTTCAAAGCCAACTTCATGTTACTCAAGTCAGAAGTGACAAACCTCATGACACCTATGCAGACGGGAGCTGACATTTTGACTGCTGAATCCTACACTAAGACACTGTACAAGCACATCCACTCATGCATGAATCATGCCATCCCAAATAGAACCGAGACTCTCTCCTCCAAAAAAAGGAAGCCAATCTGGTGGTCTCCTGCCATAAACAAACTATACAACAGAAGGAAGAAATTGTTGCAGAAAAGAGGAAAATCCCAGGATGCAAAAAACTCCCTTACCAGCCTCAGTAAGAAGCTGAGATCCCTCATAAAATCCTCCAAAGCTACTTACGAAAATACAATTGCCAAATATTCCAAAGACAACCACAAGGCATTCTATAGTTATGTCAAGAATCTAAATGGCAATGCTCAGATCTGCTCTGAGCTGCAACAGAATGGCATTAAATATACTGATCCCAAGGATATTGCCAATATACTGGCAAATTGATTTAGTGCAAACTTCACCCCCCACTCATCCCCTAAAGGGCCCATCTCAAAACCAAAAGATTGCCAAATTCTGGTAATCACAGCCACACAGGTAGAAACTGCACTCTCCAAAGCTAAGAATACAGCATCCATGGGACCAGACGGGCATCCTGGGCTGTGTACTACATGAACTACAAAATGAACTGACACCTCACCTAAGTGTCATGTTTAATCATAGCCTCACCTCAGGCTTCGTGCCCACTGAGTGGCACATGGCTACAGTTATCCCACTCCACAAGGGGAGATCCACCTTGGATCCTGGGACCTACTGTCCCATCAGTCTGACAAGCCTGATCTGCAAGGGCATGGAATGCATAATCATGGAACTTATAAACAAAGACATTGGCTACCTTCAAACACTGGACCCCACCCAGTTTGGGTTCATGAAGGGCCGATCTTGTCTCCTGAACCTAATTGACTTCTTTGAATCAGTCTCCAGAGCTGTGGACAAGGGTAAGGTGGTCCACACAGCCTATCTGGACCTTGCCAAGGCCTTCAACACCATCCCCCCACTCTGGAATCATAGATAAACTTACTAAGCTGGGCATAAATCCCTATGTCACTCAATGGGTTGCCAACTGGCTTACTGACAGAACCCAGACTGTAAAAGTAGCCGACTCCAAATCCAGTTCTAGACAAGTGACAAGTGGAGTACTTCAGGGTTCAGTCTTGGGACCGCTCTTGTTTGGCATCTACTTCTCTGAAGTACAGGCCAACACTAAGGGTCGCTGGCTAACAAAGTTTGCAGATGACTGCAAACTGGGAGCCACACACCACAAAACCAGCCTCACATAATGCTACCACACCACTGAATCAAACACATAAACACACAAAGACATACTCGGAGGCTCTGAGTAAAAATTTACCTAAACAGCAGAGGCCTCCAAAGCAGACACCCAAACAACTGCTACCTCAAGACACCCCACAAGCAACACATAAACCACAAAAGCAGTGTGCAAAGCAGTCGCAGCCCTTAAGGCCAAATACAACACCAAACATACTTGTCATAGGTGACTCCATAGTCAGACACACTGACGTCCCACTCACCAGGCTGAACAAGGAGAGGGTCACAGTAAGCTGCCTATCGGGCGCTAGAATCCGCCACATAACACAAGCACTCTGGTCACTCCACGGCAAGTACAAATATGACACAGTCATTATCCATGCTGGTGTGAACGACCTGAGACGTACCTCCCTGGACTACATGAAAAGAGACATAGAGGAGCTCTCTGATTATGTAGCCCAGGCAGGTATGACCCTGACCCTGAGCAGTATCCTTCCTTCACCAAGAATGATGCCACAATATAGAGACAAGATGATCAGCTTTAACAATTGGCTTATTGTCTGGTGTCATTCAAAGGGGATCCAGTGTCTGTCTGCCTGGGATGACATGCTTGACAAGCCACGCTGCTTCGCAAGGGACGGCTTGCACCTGTCACCCTGGGATTCCGGATATTGGCTAAGGCTCTTGCCACCCCATAGTGCCTTTTTAGGCAAGGCTCAAATTCTAAACCTACCACCCTAGAAAACAAAATAGGAAGAAACTGAGGGTAATGCTGCTCAATGCCAGAAGTCTAAATCTCAAAATGCACGCACTCGAGGCCCTTCTCAGTATGGAGAACATTGATGTCTGTGCTGTAACTGAAACCTGGTTCAAGGCTCCTGAGAGCACCCGGCACTATTAGGTTTTACCTCATATCATGTGTTCCGCCCCAAAACCCGGACCACACCACAAAAGGAGGGGTGTATCCATATTCATAAAGGATACCCACACCTCCAGGTTGGTGGCAACGCATCAAGCTCGGAAACCATCCAGGTGCAACTAACCATAGGCAAAACTGCTCTACAAATTGTAGCATGCTACAGGCCACCCTCTCAAACTCAGGAACCCCACACAGCCTTCCTGAAGACACTGGAAGGTATAAATGTATCTCCAAACACTATCATATTGGGTGACTTCAACTACCCGAATATAGACTGGGAACATTACTCAAGCCCTAACTTTCTAGCCCAACGGTTCCTGGAGTTCATAAATTCAAATGCCATGGAACAGCTAGTCACTGTTCCCACAAGAGGAGAAAATATACTAGATCTCATTATCACAAACATGGGGACAAAATGCTCCACACCAGAAGTATATCCCTCATTGGTGAGATCTGATCATAAACTAATCTCACTGGAAATCCACATCCCGCCCCCACCCCAAACAAAAAAGACCACAGTGAAGAACTTCTCTAAAGCAAACTTCACACTGCTCAAGACTGGAGTGGTATCCTTCAAGGCCCCTAAGCCAGTGGAAACCACAACCCAAGCTGCGGAAGCCCTTACAAATGCCTTCTATGAACACCTCCAGGACTGCATGGATCAGGCAATCCCAAATAAAACCAAGACTCTTTCCACAAAGGGCAAACGTCCAGTCTGGTGGACCCCAGCCATTAACAAACTTTACAATAAGAGGAGAAAGCTATTACATGATAGAACAAAATCCATAAAAGGGAAGTCACCCCTGATCATTATTAGTAAAAAAATACGAGCACTCATAAAATCAACTAAGGCCAATTTTGAGAGAAAAATTGCCATGGATTCAAAGGACAATCATAAGGCCTTTTTCAGCTATGTTAGGAACCTGGGTGGAAACTCCCAGATATGCTCAGAATTAGTCCAAAATGATACAAAAATCATTGAACCCACAGATATTGCCAACATACTGGCAGACAGGTTCAGTGCAAATTTCACCCCCCTCTCCCCCCCTAAAGGAGAGATAACTATCCCAGCGGAGTGTAGCCTCCCAGACATCTCAAATGCGCAGGTGAAAGCTGCTCTCTCTAAAGCTAAAAACACAGCATCAATGGGACCGGATGGTGTCCCCGGCTGTGTGCTACACGAGCTAAATGAGGAATTAAACCCACACATAAGGCAGCTGTTTAATCTCAGTCTTACCACAGGATACGTGCCCAAGGAGTGGCGTACGGCAACTGTGGCCCCACTCCACAAAGGCGGTGCCTCTATGGACCCTGGTAATTATCGCCCCATAAGCTTAACAAGTCTAGTCTGCAAAGCTATGGAGAGGATCATAATGGAGCTCATAAACAAAGATATAGGGGACTTGCAGACATTGGACCCGACCCAGTTTGGCTTCGTCAAGGGAAGATCATGCCTTTTGAACTTGGTCGACTTCTTCGAAACAGTCACCAAGGCCATTGATGAGGGAAAGGCAGTCCATACAGCCTACCTTGACCGTGCAAAGGCTTTCGACACAATATCCCACTCGGGTATTGTAGAAAAACTTACCAGCTTAAATGTAAACCCATATGTCACAAGATGGGTTGCAAACTGGCTTAAGGACAGAACCCACAGGGTTAGAGTTGCTGGCGCTATGTCAGACTCCAAGCCGGTCAGAAGTGGTGTCCCACAGGGCTCGGTCCTTGGCCCCCTATTGTTCGGCATCTACTTCTCAGAAGTACAGGCCAACATGGGAGGACATTGGCTGACAAAGTTTGCAGACGACTGCAAACTGGGCGCCATAGTGGAAAGTGCATCGGACACGGATATCCTTCAGAAGGGACTCACGGAAACAGATAGCTGGTGCCAGAGCCATGGCCTGAAGTTAAACGCCAAAAAATGTATAGTCATACCCTTCGGGAAAAACAAGGTAACCCCAAGCTACCATATAGGTGGCAATCCACTAAGCACAGAAGAGGTTATCAGGGACCTGGGGACCCATGTTGACAGTGGCCTTTCTTTTGACACTCATGTTGCTAAAGTGGTTAGAAAGACCTTCTACATTGCCCACCTGATCATGAAGGGATTCACATTCAGATCTAGTGAGGTCATTGTTCCCCTGTACTCTTCACTTATCAGACCAATGATCGAGTACAATGCCCCATTCGGGATGTATCTCACCCGACATCTGCAGCAATTGGAGAGACCCCAAAAGTTCCTCACCAAAAGGATAAAGGGACTCCAAAATCTGTCATATGCTGCCAGATTGAAGAAACTCTAGCTCTATTCAGTTGCATACCGTCTGCTCAGAGGTGACATGTGCCTGACATACAAGGCCATGTCCAACCTGGAATTAAAGGACATGCTCCACCTCAAAAAATCCAAATCCACCAAAACCACTAGAGCAAGCGACTTAAACCTTAGCACGGATATAAATAGGACGTGCTGGAGGGATAGATTTATCACTCAGAGACTCCCTATGCTGTGGAATAAAGTCCCGGTCCATGTGAGGCAGAGCACCTCGCTGGCTCTGTTCAAGAGAAATCTTGACCTGTGGATGGGAGATCGTAGGTTTACCCTGGGAATCATCTCTGTGTCATTGCTGGACAGAGGCACAACAAACTAATGGACACTGTATTTTTTCATATAAGGGGTGGCGTAAGCCACAAAAATTTGGGCTAGGCTTATAAATGCCTTAGGGCAGATAGCCTAGTATAAACCTATGAACCTATGAACCTATTATTGAATCCTCAAATGATGTGGATATTCTACAAAACGGCCTTACAGAAACAGATGCTTGGTGCCAGAACCATGGGCTCAAGCTTAATGCCAAGAAATGTATAGTTATCCCCTTTGGGAAAAAAACATATACCCATGAATTACCACATAGGTGACAATACACTAAACCCTGAAAGTGTGATGAGAGACTTAGGGACACAGGTGGACAGTGGTCTCACCTTCGATAACCACATCACCACAACAGTCAGGAAATCCTTCTATGTGGCACACCTCATCACTATGGGCTTTTCATCCAGAAAAAATGGAAGTCATTGTCCCACTATATTCATCCCTCATTAGACCCATTATAGAGTACAATGCCCCATTTGGTATGTACCTCACAAAACATCTGCAACAGCTGGAAAGGCCACAGAAATACCCCAGTAAAAGAATCACAGGCCTAAAGCAGATGCCCTATGCTGACCATCTAAAAAAACTCCAGCTATACTCTGTGGCATATCGCCTACTCAGAGGCTATCTCTGCTTAACATACAGGGCCATGTCAAACCCTGAGCTGTTGGACATGCTCCACTTAAAGAAATCCCAATCTTTCAGAGCCTCATGCTCCAGGGACCTAAACCTTGTCATCACAATGAATAAAACATGCTGGAGGGATAGGTTCCTGACCCAGAGACTCCCCATACTCAGGAATAGACTGCCCATACTTGGGAGGATGGTTGGGAGGATGGCCTAATGGGTAAGGTGTTTGCCTTACAAATACAAGGTGCAGGGTTTGAGTCTCACAAGGGATAATTGGCTAGACTTACAATGGCTCGCAAGGGCAGTTAGCCTAGCACTAACCTATGAACCATACATGTCAAGCAGAGCACCTCCTTGGCCCTCTTCAAAAGGAACCTTGACGATTGGATGGGAGATAGGAAATTCACCCCAGGGATCATGTCAGTCACCCTGCTAGACAGAGGTCCAGGGAAGTAAATATTGTGGGAAGAAACATCCAGGGAATTGTTATGGCTAGGCTTGTATAGGCCCTAGGGTCAATAGCCTAGTACCAGCCTATGAACCTATATAGTATCTGAACATACTGTGAGGGATCCCATCTGCATATGAGTGCTTCAACAATAGGCTAATCTTATGTAAATATACTCAGAGTAAATGAAAGCAATGGAGTTACTAGACCAAGAATGACAGTTGCTTTATGAAATCAGAAAGTATAAATGTTGGTGGATTTGGAAGCCTCAGTAAACAAACTATAACATTTTGAGGAAAAGTTAAACTACTACCAAACTTAAGAAAGCCAGCAAGGATAATATATGCATGTAATTCAAAAAACCCTTTTCATGTAAAGGTGGCCTTGGCCTTAAGGTGAAGATCCAAAGCCATGGCATGTGCCATATTTCATTTTACTGTTAAGTAAATGTGCATTTCATATCTTACCCCATTGGAAAGCATTAGATCTAGCAGAAATACAAGAAAACTGACAGTTTGTTTGTTTGTGTCTTTTCGGCTTTTAGGGATCGCCACAGCGGAACTCCGGTCCGCTAATGATTGGTAGTGAATTTTTATGCACCGGGTTACCAGCCCTGACGCACAACCTTCAACGAAGGCACGCCCCATTCAGTACTGATGAAAAAAAGGCAAAGTTGCACCCACTACTGAATAGGTACAATACAAACATTTGAAGGCACTAGAAAATTCACATTTCTTTGGATTAGATGTTAAACTGAGGTCCCATCTGCTCAAGATAATGGTAGTTCAGGTGGAGGTAAAAGATCTCATGACACTTATTTAAGAAAGAGTAGGGGAAGTTCCCCAGTACCCTGGCCAAATTTCCCTATCAGAATGAATATCACCTCAGGTCTCCTCTAAAAAGAATGCACTGGCCTAATTAACATAGAGAAAAAAAATACAAAAGTCATCGGTCAGTCAAACCTGTTGTACAACAATGCAGATACATCCAAAGTTGAGAATGCAACACAGATGTGTGAGTGGCCATCTTGGTAGTCACTGCAGCTAGAACTGCACGCCACTCAGGTAAAGAAAATGTGGGCTATTACAAGTTATTACAATGTCCCTTGCAAAAACATTTATATTATGACAAAGTCTCTTCTCCTGAGCAGTGGTGCTTGGAGTATTTTCATATGTATATTGCATTTGTTTTGACTGCTTTATTTACAAAATATGCATTCTGAATGACTGAAATCAATGTTTTTCTTCTGAATTTCTTATTTGGCCATTGTGGCATACCTTTTTAAAATAGTGTAGCTTAGAAGAATTAATATCGATATCCAGTGCTGGTATTGTTTTTACAATATATTAATTGTAAATGGACCAAGGCTATGAATGATCTCAGTAATTTTGGAGGGAGGCTAGAAGAGGAGAGAAGGGTTTTATTTACACATTTTCATAACATGTAGTGGTCATTCTAAGGTACTGTAGTTTTGCAGCATGTCTGGTGTAGAAATAAATAAACATACACATTCAGACACAAACACTCAGACACATGCTTACACAGACAGATAGACAGGCAGACAGACAGATGCACTCACACACACACACACACACACACACACACACACACACACACACACACACACACACACACACACACACACACATTCTCTCTCATTAAAAACAAAATGTATACACTACACTGAGGATTAAGAAAAGTAAAGCATAACAGAAACAAAAAAATTCAGAATTGACTCATTGAGTTTGCAGAGTTGTGATACAGAAACAAGGACGTTCACAAGATATCTGTGGATATTAATGCAGTTAATCTGGGTATACAGATAGAAAAACATCTCAGACCAGCATTGAATGGCGTAATCATTGAGATGAAAGGAGGAACTGACCACAACATGGGCTAACCCAGCCAGAATTTTATCATGGGAACAGGTCAATAACAATTTTCTCTCCACTCTGTCATCTAAAAAGTTGTAAAAAAGCTTATAGCTTGTGTCAGATGTGCAACAGAAATCCTGCGCCATTTCATTCACTAGGTGATACTCGTATACTGTGCGGGTCTATATCATATGAGCGAATCACACAAATTGTGAACGCTCATAATATCGAACATACCAGACCTCGAGCTTCTTATTCCCCACAACCCCCCCCCCCCGCTAAATATATATTCCAACTCCGAGATCACACTACAGTGAGGAAAGGGCAAATATCCCATTCGTCACTGTACCGAAATCTCAGAAAAAGCACTTTGAGGTACTGTACATTCGATATTATGAGCGTTCGCAATTTGTGCGATTCGTTCATATGATATAGACCCTACTTTTTAAAAATGTCAGTGATGTCATAACAGCTTATGGCAAGAACAAGGCAGAACATGATAAAACTTCACCAGTTCTTAAAGTGATTGAAAGACTGTGACAAAAACAGGAGTCTTACAAAGGTGAACTTAAGTTTTATGGTTTTCTATTGTGTTAGAAAAGTGTGCCACCTGATCCTAATAATGCTGAAGCTAGCATGAGTGTTACATTTAGAGAAGTAATGAAGAAAGCTATGCATTTTAAATGGACTGATAGAAATCATAAAGCTTTAAATGAGGAAAACAGTGTTTAAGTTCTGAAACAGCATTAGCTTGTTTTGACATGAAGCACTTTTGGAATAGATGCACGTACTGTGCAACTATTTACAACACTGAATGAAAAACAAAATGACCATGAAGTAGTGACTCCTTATGCCAACAGATCTCCTATAGTAACTGAAAAAATATATTTTCATACTGAAAGGGAGTTCTTAACCATAGCTGGGGATGAGAATACTTCCACATTTACTTGTTTGGAAAACACCCTCCCCAGGATTCAATAAGCTTTGTGTAGACTTCGCTCAGAGCTTACATGGAGTATTACCATGGACGCAGTGTCACCTATCATGCAGCATCACGCAATGCATATTAATGAGGTGTGGTACTCATAAGAAAGATTTTGCAGCACACAGCAGTCTTGCTGGCTGCAAAACCTCATGTGAATGCAGATAGTATTTCCATGTATGGTTGCTGGCTGCTCATGTACCTCATTTTGGGTCTTAAATAGTTGACATTACATGAAGTTCCACATTACTTTTAGATTTTAGTAAGCCATATGTTTTCCACATATTGCCCGTTTGTTCCACATTATGAGGGCTACTGTTCCTCTTTTTGGAGATGGAAAATTGAGAGCTATGACACAGATAGCACTGATTCTGCTCAAGGATAGTATGACAGCATGGCATTTGCTTTTGCCTGTCTTTAATTTTCTTGAAATTTTTTTTTGGCCACTGATTGTGAGATGCACTGTGTAATGCAAATACTGAAAGTGGAGAACCCCTGCACTGTGTTTACATGATGGTAAGCATTGCACAACGTTTTCAAACACTGTGTGCACACCTAGTAAGCACTCAGTAACTGGAATTGGTGGCAAAACATGAGGATATAAAGTGCAGTTGGCGGGAAAACCTCATTCCACATTGGGCTTTATCTCTGTTAGTCATGTCTGGTGTTTCTAGTGAGGGAGCAGACTTCTGAGCACAGAGGTGGGGTGTTCATCAGTCCAAAGTCTTTGTTGGCCTTCTTGTTCAGCATCATGGGCACCGGTTACTGCAGAGGGACTATTCAGGCTCAGAATACAAATCTGAAACATGGAATAGTGTTGCAGGGCTTTGACCAGTGCTACAGGTATCCCCAGCACTGGCGAACAATGTCGATACCACTTTGGTGACCTCAGGATGAGGAAGAGGGATACACTTGACTGTTGGATCAGGGAGTTTAGGATGGTGGGGTACCCCACAGATGTGGAAATATCAATTACAGTGACTACTTGTAAGAGTTAAAAAATGAATAAAGTCAAGGCTGGTATTCATAACGGTATTCAGTTCTGTTCTGTTTTTTCCACAGCTGCCACAGAGAGAGCTCTTAATATGAGGACCTATGGTGTGAGATTAGCAAGGATTCCAGAACATGTGGAATGTATGCATCAGAACAGTACTGTTACTGTAGCATTAAAAGTTGAAGACAGCCTATTTGGTATTTAATACAGTTGCATCAAACTGAGCATGCATATCACAACTGTAAGAGAAAGTATGCATGGCTTATTCTGTAGCACAAAGCAACAGTTCCATATTCTCAAATAACAGAGAGCATGTATCTCTCAAGTGTAAAAGGAAACTAAGCATGCATTACTCTGTAGGACAAAATAACAGTACATTATTAGAGAGTAGTCCAAGGTTGTGGGTTCTGAAACCAAGTATAGAATACTGTTAAGTTTTCATCATTATTGCAATGTAACTTCAGACCTCTATACCAGTGGACAAATAGCCTACTGTAAACTGTAATCAGTATAATGTGGACATACATATATGCACACATCAAGGATTTCTTGCTACAGCCTGTACTGTAGTGTGCATCTGTTATGAACTGTGTAGTCTTAAAAGTAATAAATAAATGTGTTAGGAGTTTGTAGTCTTAAAAGTAAGGGTAACAGAACAGTTAAATAATTGTATCAATGCTTTGCATGTTGCATATGAAGTTACTAATGTTATCACTCTTTTTTTCTGTCACCCCAAACCTTATCTTCTCTCTCTCTCTCTCTCTCTTTAATATGTTTTCTGTTTTTTTTTTCCCACAGTATAGCGGGGTTGACTTGTCCCACAGGATCCTCCTGCCCCACTTCACCAGTTACAGCACCACTTCCCAGCATGTCTGGAATGCAGCCTGGCAGCACCCCTTCTGCTGCCCCTGTACTACCTGGGCCATCAGGTAGTTCTTCCCCAGAGGATAGACCAGTGGTTCCCTCAGGGAGCAGTGGAGAAGGTGGTTAATTTATCACCTGTGATGAACTGACAGGGTTGGTGCATAGGATTGTGCACCTCACTGTTGGTGCACACCTATGCTGGATGGACTGCCTGCTCTCCATCCTCATACAACATACCAGGAGGAGACACAGACATCAGGCACTGCAGCCAGTAGTGCAGTAAGGTGACAGTGATGACAGTCCAGTGGGTCAGGACTTGATTTTTACCCAGCTTGATGTCTTTGAGTCCTCAATGTCCCCATCCTCACCCCAGCCATGGTGTTCACCCACCCTGTGTGTCTTTCACCATTCCTGTGTCTTGTCTTATATGTCCTTTATGTGTGTGATTGCTTCCTCATCCACCCAGCCTACCTAACTCAAACATACCTACATCCCTTCCCCAACATTCTACTCTCTCAAAAAAAAAATAAAATGGGCACCTATTCCACAAAACAAAGTCCCATACATAGCTCTCCATTTTGCAAACGTGTCTTCTTGACACACTTGATTCAGTCCACTTGGCTATGCAACATTATTGTGTTGTGGTCACCCTCCTCTCTCTGGAGGTGACAGTCCAAATTCAGCAAATATTCTGCATATATGATCAGTTTTTGACTGTTGAAGAAATAGATAGCTATGGTTCTTTCCTACATCCCTCCTGCACATTCCTGCCCTGCTTTCACTTTGTTTTCCTTCTGCTTGCTCCCCATTTTACCACTTTTCTATCTTCACCATTTCTTTCTTTAAGGAATTATTGCATGATGGTGCATATCACGCACCACACGCAGCAATGGTAAATGGCAGCAATATATGTAAATGTACTTAAAAATATCACAAACACTTGTAATACTACTTACACTGTATTTGATCCTAGTAGCATCTGCCTCCAACAGCAATGTGTTTACACCTGTTGCAACACAGTCAGTTAAGTAGCACATGTATTTTATACAATCAATTGTAACTGTCACAGTTTAGCAAGGATTTCCCTTTGTACTCCCCATGCTTGGTCACCATATCACCACTGTCCTATCTTCCCCATTAATTCTGTATAAAGCATTATTGCACAATGCCCAATAATGTTGCATAAAACATTATTGTGCAATGTCAATTTATTTTTTTATAAAACATTATTGCACAATGGTGTGCATTGTGCACCATCACTAAGCAACAGTAATATAAACAGCAGTTAAACTCTGTTACATACAAATTTATTCAGGACCAGTACCATCGGTCCCCAAAAGGGAACATATCTTTGCATTAAGTGAATTAATACCTTCAGCCAGAGAGTCAGTTAAATAGCAAGTGTATGCAACAGCAGTTAAGTCTGCCATTTGCTATTCAGTCTCTAAAATACACATGCTACTCATCTGAGTCTGTGGCACCATCTGTTAATGCATTGATCCATTCCTTTTTGGGGTCCAGATGATACTGGGTTTGAATCCAGGTGTATGTAATCCCCATTTCTTTTCTTTAAAGCATAATTACATGATGATGTGTATAACTGACCAGTGTGATACAACATGAAATGGCAGCAATATGTGTAGATATAATTAAAAGTATTATAGACACATGAAAAAGTACTACCTAGACCCATAACCGAACCAAGTAACATCTGCATCCAACAACAATGCATTAAAATGTGCTGCCACAGAGTCAGTTAATTAGCAGGTATATTTTAGAGACTCAATGCAATTTGGTTGACTTTAGCAATGCAGCACAAGTTTGCGCACTGCTTAACTATGCACATTCATGCTGGTTGCCACACTATCAAAATCTATATATCCCTGTTGTATTATTGGTGTTTCCCGTCCATTTCCTCTTCATGACATAAAAATACATATGAAAACATTAACAACTAAGGGCCCAATCTCACTACACAAAGTAATATGAAATGTGTGAATTACAATGCACGTCAGCCTGGTAACATGTAGAAATACAACTAATAACCCATATGACTAACAAGTGTTATGTGAAAGGCTAAGGATGGCATCAGCATGAACATTATCCATGGGAACATAGGTGACCTTCTACCCACTTCAGCTGACCCGTGTAAGCAGTGTGCAAAGTCAAGCCACATTTTGATGTGTGATAGTTGGTATGGAGTCTCTAAAATATACCTGCTAATTAACTGACTCTGTGGCAGCATGTATTCATGCACTCAGTGCAGTAATATGTATGCTTTTGGGCTAGATGGTGCTGGTTTCGAATACAGCTTTATCTAAACTTGTAACTGCTTTTTGCCATTGCTGCACATTGGTGCACAATGCACACCATTGTGCAATAAGTCTTTAAAGAAAAGAAATGAGGAAGACAGAAAAATGGTGAAATGGGGAGTAAGCAGGGGCAATAACAAAGTGAAAGGAGGACAGGAATGTCCAGGAGAGTAGTAGGAAAGAACCATAGCTATCCATTTCTTCAACAGTAGAAAATGTTGAGATGTTCAGAATATTAGCTGAATTTGCACTGTCACCCCCAGAGATAGGAGTGACCACAACACAATTGTATATATAGCCAGTTGGATCAAATTAAGTGTGTCATGAAGACATGTATGCGAAATGAAGTGCTATGTATGGGATGCATTTTTTTGAGGACAGGTTCCCTTTATTGTTTTTTTTTTTTTTTTTTTGTAAGAGAGAGGTGGGGAAGGGTTAGAATGTACCATACAATACTGATGACAAATTAACAGTACTGTGTAGCTGGCAAGTGTGGTATGTGATCCCAGGACCTCTGACTACTGTCTAATACTGTACTGTTGGTTTGGCTACAGACCAATGCATGCATACTTGCTGTTACAGTTGAGATATGCATGCACACTTTGATACAACTGTATAAGATACCCCCCAAAATATCTTAAATCTTTAATGCTACAATAAAAGCACTGCTCTTCTACATACATACCATATGCTTCTCTCATCCATGCCAATCTAGCAGCATGGGTTTGCACATTCAGTTGTTGGTCTGTGATGGCTGTGGAAAAAAACAGAAAAGAACAAAATATCATTGTGAATACCAGTCCTGATTATATTCAGCTTTTACCTCTTTTAGTCTCTGTAATTGATACTTACACATCTGTGGGATGCCCCTGGTCCTATATTCCTTGATCCAGCATTCTAGGGTATCCGTCTTCCTCCACTGGACATCACTGTAGTGATGTCTACATTGCTCACTAGTGCGGAGGATACCAGTAGCACTGGTCAAAGCCCAGGCAAGACCATTCCATGCCTCTGACTTGTAATCTAAGCAACAATAGTCCCTCTGCAAAAGACTGGGACCATGTTCATTCACTAGGAGCCCAACAAACACTTTGGACTTCTGGACACCCCACCTTTGAGCATGGAATCTCAATCCCTCTCCATGAATGCCTGCCATGCCTACCACAGAGCAAGACCAATGTAGAATGACATTTTCCAACCAATTGCAAGTATCACACTTACTGGGAGTGTGCACTTTTTGTTTTGCAACATTTGAAACTGTTGTGGATCACTTACCATCACACAGAGTGCTCGAGGGTGTGCACTTCTGGGCAACATGTTTTGTATTAATAAAATGCATCTGATTTCTATTTGTGGCTTTCTGGGTCCTGTCTGCTACCTAGGTGATCCATTCATCCAGTTTGTGAACTGCTGCACTTTGCACAAATCAGATGAGCACAGCCAAACCCATTTGTGCTAAGTGGCCCATTGCAAAAATAATGCCCCCCAAAAAATATATAAAAAAAGGGAGAAATACTTGAAATGATGAAAGCCAATCTATGACATACACAAGTAAAAAATGTTAGTACACATCAGATATGTCTACATAGGTCTGGATTTCAACTCCAATGCATGTTAAGAAAGCAGGATGGGTGCCTCATTGCCTCACAAACAGTTTTGTAGTAAAGAACTGAAGTCATACAACCAAGTGCAACTTAATGTACACTTATATCAAGGCATAACCTATTTGTACATGTATTATATTTAGAATATTTTGATGTAGTACACTTAGTGATCACACAACCTGTTATGATTATTGCCTGCAAATACATAGCTGTGTCTTACCTTTCTGTGTTTCTTGGTCATTCCTCAGTTATCTGACCAGTACTCAGAGGCATGCAATGTGGAAGCCAGAATATATCATTGACTTTAAATGTGTAAGGATATTATCTGGGAATAATATGATACACAGTTGCCAACAACTAAAGGGCAGGTTGGATGGCACAAACAAGCATAGACTGCTCTTTTGTGGGGGAGGGGAGCAAAGGTGAGTTTCCTGTTATGGCACACGAAAGGGTACAATTTTCTTTTGGGAGGGCAGGGAACAAAGCTGAGTTACTGTTATGCCACAAACAACAGAGAGTGTTCTTTTGGGGCAAGCAAAAGTGAGTTACAAAGATATGTTGTACTTCTTACTGTCCTTATTTTACATCCTATGCCTGTTGTTTGATCTTGTAAGGGCTGTGAAGGCAGAAACTTCAATATGTCTCATTACTTTCTACAGTAAGAGGAACCAGTCCGTGGGATAATAGCATAAAATAACTTTTAATCGCATCCACTTTAAAAACAGTACCAGGTCCTTCGTTGAACAGAAAGGACTTGAAATCACATGAGCACAGCTAAACATGTAAAGTATTTCTTGTCTGTTTTTTTTGGATGTGATTTCAAGTCCTTTCAGGTCAACGAAGGACCTGGTACTGTTTTTAAAGTGGATGCGATTAAAAGTTATTTTATGCTATTATCCCACGGACTGGTTCCTTCTACTGTGGATTTACTGCTTTGGTGATTTTGTTCCAATGTTGTTTGTTACTGGTTTGCGTTTTCCATCCATGGCAGAGGAAGCGGACCAAGGGGACTATGTCAACACACCACAGCTGCTTAAAACGCCGGGTGAAGATGGACCGGTGACACGTTCTGAGTTCAACAAAGTCCTAGATTTACTAATCCAATTAACTGAGGCGTTGAACTGCAATAGAGGTGGGACTTCCTGCCCAATACCTGGCAATCAAGAGCAGGGTCAAGAGCAGAGAAGAATGCGTGTAATCCATGAAGCAGCTGTCCCACGAGAAACAACGCGAAATTATTTAAATCAAGGACTTTTTTCTGTTAAGCAAACTGGATGCAACTCTGCAGATGCAGTCTCTGCACAGCGACCAACTGAACCTGACGCTCATC